>NC_092741.1:6312962-6397113 GCF_047496795.1 Chiloscyllium punctatum
AGGGTCGGTGGGGGGAGGGAGGGGATGGTACACACTGCTGTTACTGAGGGTCGGTGGGGGGAGGGGATGGTACACACTGCTGTTACTGAGGGTCGGTGGGGGGGAGGGAGGGGATGGTACACACTGCTGTTACTGAGGGTCGGTGGGAGGGAGGGGATGGTACACACTGCTGTTACTGAGGGTCGGTGGGGGGGGGAGGGGGGGGATGGTACACACTGCTGTTACTGAGGGTCGGTGGGTGGGGGGGAGGGAGGGGATGGTACACACTGCTGTTACTGAGGGTCGGTGGGGGGAGGGGATGGTACACACTGCTGTTACTGAGGGTCGGTGGGGGGGGAGTGAGGGGATGGTACACACTTCAGTTACTGAGGGTCGGTGGGGGGAGGGAGGGGATGGTACACACTGCTGTTACTGAGGGTCGGTGGGGGGGGAGGGAGGGGATGGTACACACTGCTGTTACTGAGGGTCGGTGGGGGGGAGGGAGGGGATGGTACACACTGCTGTTACTGAGGGTCGGTGGGGGGGAGGGAGGGGATGGTACACACTGCTGTTACTGAGGGTCGGTGGGAGGGAGGGGATGGTACACACTGCTGTTACTGAGGGTCGGTGGGGGGGGGAGGGGGGGGATGGTACACACTGCTGTTACTGAGGGTCGGTGGGTGGGGGGGAGGGAGGGGATGGTACACACTGCTGTTACTGAGGGTCGGTGGGTGGGGGGGAGGGAGGGGATGGTACACACTGCTGTTACTGAGGGTCGGTGGGTGGGGGGGAGGGAGGGGATGGTACACACTGCTGTTACTGAGGGTCGGTGGGGGGGGAGGGAGGGGATGGTACACACTGCTGTTACTGAGGGTCGGTGGGGGGGGGAGGGAGGGGATGGTACACACTGCTGTTACTGAGGGTCGGTGGGTGGGGGGGAGGGAGGGGATGGTACACACTGCTGTTACTGAGGGTCGGTGGGGGGGGGGTGGGTATGGTACACACTGCTGTTACTGAGCGTCGGTGGAGGGGGAGGGAGGGGATGGTACACACTGCTGTTACTGAGCGTCGGTGGGGGGGGGAGGGAGGGGATGGTACACACTGCTATTACTGAGGGTCGGTGGGGGGGGAGGGAGGGGATGGTACACACTGCTGTTACTGAGGGTCGGTGGGGGGGGGAGGGGATGGTACACACTGCTGTTACTGAGGGTCGGTGGGGGAGGGAGGGAGGGGATGGTACACACTGCTATTACTGAGGGTCGGTGGGGGGGGAGGGAGGGGATGGTACACACTGCTGTTACTGAGGGTCGGTGGGGGAGGGAGGGGATGGTACACACTGCTGTTACTGAGGGTCGGTGGGGGGGGAGGGAGGGGATGGTACACACTGCTGTTACTGAGGGTGGGTGGGGGGGGGGGAGGGAGGGGATGGTACACACTGCTGTTACTGAGGGTCGGTGGGGGGGAGGGAGGGAGGGGATGGTACACACTGCTGTTACTGAGGGTCAGTGGGGGGGGGGGAGGGGATGGTACACACTGCTGTTACTGAGGGTCGGTGGGGGAGGGAGGGGATGGTACACACTGCTGTTACTGAGGGTCGGTGGGGGGGGGGAGGGGATGGTACACACTGCTGTTACTGAGGGTCGGTGGGGGGGGAGGGGATGGTACACACTGCTGTTACTGAGGGTCGGTGGGGGGGAGGGAGGGGATGGTACACACTGCTGTTACTGAGGGTCGGTGGGGGAGGGAGGGGATGGTACACACTGCTGTTACTGAGGGTCGGTGGGGGGGGAGGGAGGGGATGGTACACACTGCTGTTACTGAGGGTCGGTGGGGGAGGGAGGGGATGGTACACACTGCTGTTACTGAGGGTCGGGGGGGGGAGGGGATGGTACACACTGCTGTTACTGAGGGTCAGTGGGGGGGGGAGGGGATGGTACACACTGCTGTTACTGAGGGTCGGTGGGGGGGGAGGGAGGGGATGGTACACACTGCTGTTACTGAGGGTCGGTGGGGGGGGAGGGGATGGTACACACTGCTGTTACTGAGGGTCGGTGGGGGGGGGGAGGGGATGGTACACACTGCTGTTACTGAGGGTCGGTGGAGGGGGGAGGGGATGGTACACACTGCTGTTACTGAGGGTCGGTGGGGGGGGGAGGGGATGGTACACACTGCTGTTACTGAGGGTCGGTGGGGGGGGAGGGAGGGGATGGTACACACTGCTGTTACTGAGGGTCGGTGGGGGGGGGAGGGGATGGTACACACTGCTGTTACTGAGGGTCGGTGGGGGGGGAGGGAGGGGATGGTACACACTGCTGTTACTGAGGGTCGGTGGGGGGGGGAGGGGATGGTACACACTGCTGTTACTGAGGGTCGGTGGAGGGGGGAGGGGATGGTACACACTGCTGTTACTGAGGGTCGGTGGGGGGGGGAGGGGATGGTACACACTGCTGTTACTGAGGGTCGGTGGGGGGGGGAGGGAGGGGATGGTACACACTGCAGTTACTGAGGGTCGGTGGAGGGGGGAGGGGATGGTACACACTGCTGTTACTGAGGGTCGGTGGGGGGGGAGGGGATGGTACACACTGCTGTTACTGAGGGTCGGTGGGGGGAGGGGATGGTACACACTGCTGTTACTGAGGGTCGGTGGGGGGGGGAGGGGGGGGATGGTACACACTGCTGTTACTGAGGGTCGGTGGGGGGGGGAGGGGGGGGATGGTACACACTGCTGTTACTGAGGGTCGGTGGGGGGGGGAGGGGGGGGATGGTACACACTGCTGTTACTGAGGGTCGGTGGGGGGAGGGGATGGTACACACTGCTGTTACTGAGGGTCGGTGGGGAGGGAGGGGATGGTACACACTGCTGTTACTGAGGGTCAGTGGGGGGGAGGGAGGGGATGGTACACACTGCTGTTACTGAGGGTCGGTGGGGGGGGAGGGAGGGGATGGTACACACTGCTGTTACTGAGGGTCGGTGGGGGGGGAGGGAGGGGATGGTACACACTGCTGTTACTGAGGGTCGGTGGGGGGGGGGAGGGAGGGGATGGTACACACTGCTGTTACTGAGGGTCAGTGGGGGGGGGGAGGGGATGGTACACACTGCTGTTAATGAGGGTCGGTGGGGGGGGAGGGAGGGGATGGTACACACTGCAGTTACTGAGGGTCGGTGGGGGGGAGGGAGGGGATGGTACACACTGCTGTTACTGAGGGTCGGTGGTGGGGGGGAGGGGGGGGGATGGTACACACTGCTGTTACTGTGGGGGGGGGAGGGAGGCGATGGTACACACTGCTGTTACTGAGGGTCAGTGGGGGGGGGGGAGGGGATGGTACACACTGCTGTTACTGAGGGTCGGTGGGAGGGGAGGGAGGGGATGGTACACACTGCTGTTACTGAGGGTCAGTGGGGGGGGGGAGGGGATGGTACACACTGCTGTTACTGAGGGTCGGTGGGAGGGGAGGGAGGGGATGGTACACACTGCTGTTACTGAGGGTCGGTGGGGGGGAGGGAGGGGATGGTACACACTGCTGTTACTGAGGGTCGGTGGGGGGGGAGGGGATGGTACACACTGCTGTTACTGAGGGTCGGTGGGGGAGGGAGGGGATGGTACACACTGCTGTTACTGAGGGTCGGTGGGGGGGGAGGGAGGGGATGGTACACACTGCTGTTACTGAGGGTCGGTGGGGGGAGGGAGGGGATGGTACACACTGCTGTTACTGAGGGTCGGTGGGGGAGGGGGGAGGGGATGGTACACACTGCTGTTACTGAGGGTCGGTGGGGGGGGGAGGGGATGGTACACACTGCTGTTACTGAGGGTCGGTGGGGGGGAGGGGGGGGATGGTACACACTGCTGTTACTGAGGGTCGGGGGGGGAGGGGATGGTACACACTGCTATTACTGAGGGTCGGTGGGGGGAGGGAGGGGATGGTACACACTGCTGTTACTGAGGGTCGGTGGTGGGGGGGAGGGGATGGTACACACTGCTGTTACTGAGGGTCGGTGGGGGGGGCGGAGGGGATGGTACACACTGCTGTTACTGAGGGTCGGTGGGGAGGGGGAGGGGATGGTACACACTGCTGTTACTGAGGGTCGGTGGGGGGGGAGGGAGGGGATGGTACACACTGCTGTTACTGAGGGTCGGTGGGGGGAGGGAGGGGATGGTACACACTGCTGTTACTGAGGGTCGGTGGGGGGGGAGGGAGGGGATGGTACACACTGCTGTTACTGAGGGTCGGTGGGGGGGGAGGGAGGGGATGGTACACACTGCTGTTACTGAGGGTCAGTGGGGGGAGGGAGGGGATGGTACACACTGCTGTTACTGAGGGTCGGTGGGGAGGGGGGATGGTACACACTGCTGTTACTGAGGGTCGGTGGGGGGAGGGAGGGGATGGTACACACTGCTGTTACTGAGGGTCGGTGGGGGGGGGAGGGAGGGAGGGGATGGTACACACTGCTGTTACTGAGGGTCGGTGGGGGGGAGGGAGGGAGGGGATGGTACACACTGCTGTTACTGAGGGTCGGTGGGGGTGGGATGGTACACACTGCTGTTACTGAGGGTCGGTGGGGGAGGGGGGAGGGGATGGTACACACTGCTGTTACTGAGGGTCGGTGGGTGAGGGAGGGGATGGTACACACTGCTGTTACTGAGGGTCAGTGGGGGGAGGGAGGGGATGGTACACACTGCTGTTACTGAGGGTCGGTGGGGAGGGGGGATGGTACACACTGCTGTTACTGAGGGTCGGTGGGGGGAGGGAGGGGATGGTACACACTGCTGTTACTGAGGGTCGGTGGGGGGGAGGGAGGGGATGGTACACACTGCTGTTACTGAGGGTCGGGGGGGGGGAGGGGATGGTACACACTGCTGTTACTGAGGGTCGGTGGGGGGGGAGGGAGGGGATGGTACACACTGCTGTTACTGAGGGTCAGTGGGAAGGGGGAGGGAGGGGATGGTACACACTGCTGTTACTGAGGGTCAGTGGGAAGGGGGGGGGAGGGGATGGTACACACTGCTGTTACTCAGGGTCGGTGTGGGGGGGGGGAGGGGATGGTACACACTGCTGTTACTGAGGGTCGGTGGGGGGGGAGGGAGGGGATGGTACACACTGCTGTTACTGAGGGTCAGTGGGAAGGGGGAGGGAGGGGATGGTACACACTGCTGTTACTGAGGGTCGGTGTGGGGGGAGGGGATGGTACACACTGCTGTTACTGAGGGTCGGTGGGGGGAGGGAGGGGATGGTACACACTGCTGTTACTGAGGGTCGGTGGGGGGGGAGGGGATGGTACACACTGCTGTTACTGAGGGTCGGTGGGGGGGAGGGAGGGGATGGTACACACTGCTGTTACTGAGCGTCGGTGGGGGGGAGGGAGGGGATGGTACACACTGCTGTTACTTAGGGTCGGTGGGGGGGAGGGAGGGGATGGTACACACTGCTGTTACTGTGGGTCGGTGGGGGGGAGGGAGGGGATGGTACACACTGCTGTTACTGAGGGTCGGTGCGGGGGGAGGGAGGGGATGGTACACACTGCAGTTACTGAGGGTCGGTGGGGGGGAGGGGGTGGTACACACTGCTGTTACTGAGGGTCGGTGGGGGGGGGAGGGGATGGTACACACTGCTGTTACTGAGGGTCGGTGGGGGAGGGAGGGAGGGGATGGTACACACTGCTGTTACTGAGGGTCGGTGGGGGAGGGGGTGGTACACACTGCTGTTACTGAGGGTCGGTGGGGGAGGGGGAGGGGATGGTACACACTGCTGTTCCTGAGGGTCGGTGGGGGGGAGGGGAGGGGATGGTACACACTGCTGTTACTGAGGGTCTATGGGGGGGGGGGGGGAGGGGATGGTACACACTGCTGTTACTGAGGGTCGGTGGGGGGGGGGGGGGAGGGGATGGTACACACTGCTGTTACTGAGGGTCGGTGGGGGGGAGGGAGGGGATGGTACACACTGCTGTTACTGAGGGTCGGTGGGGGAGGGAGGGGATGGTACACACTGCTATTACTGAGGGTCGGTGGGGGAGGGAGGGGATGGTACACACTGCTGTTACTGAGGGTCGGTGGGTAGGGGGAGGGGATGGTACACACTGCTGTTACTGAGGGTCGGTGGGGGGGAGGGGATGGTACACACTGCTGTTACTGAGGGTCGGTGGGGGGGGAGGGGATGGTACACACTGCTGTTACTGAGGGTCGGTGGGGGGAGGGAGGGGATGGTACACACTGCTGTTACTGAGGGTGGGTGGGGGGGGGAGGGGATGGTACACACTGCTGTTACTGAGGGTGGGTGGGGGAGTGAGGGGATGGTACACACTGCTGTTACTGAGGGTCGGTGGGGGGGGGGGAGGGGATGGTACACACTGCTGTTACTGAGGGTCGGTGGGGGAGGGACGGAGGGGATGGTACACACTGCTGTTACTGAGGGTCGGTGGGGGAGGGAGGGAGGGGATGGTACACACTGCTGTTACTGAGGGTCGGTGGGGGAGGGACGGAGGGGATGGTACACACTGCTGTTACTGAGGGTCGGTGGGGAGGGAGGGAGGGGATGGTACACACTGCTGTTACTGAGGGTCGGTGGGGGGGGAGGGAGGGGATGGTACACACTGCTGTTACTGAGGGTCGGTGGGGGGGGGAGGGGATGGTACACACTGCTGTTACTGAGGGTCGGTGGGGGAGGGAGGGGATGGTACACACTGCTGTTACTGAGGGTCGGTGGGGAGGGAGGGAGGGGATGGTACACACTGCTGTTACTGAGGGTCGGTGGGGGGGGGAGGGGGAGGGGATGGTACACACTGCTGTTACTGAGGGTCGGTGGGGGGGGAGGGAGGGGATGGTACACACTGCTGTTACTGAGGGTCGGTGGGGAGGGAGGGGATGGTACACACTGCTGTTACTGAGGGTCGGTGTGGGGAGGGAGGGGATGGTACACACTGCAGTTACTGAGGGTCGGTGGGGGGAGGGGATGGTACACACTGCAGTTACTGAGGGTCGGTGGGGGGGAGGGAGGGGATGGTACACACTGCTGTTACTGAGGGTCGGTGGGGGGGGAGGGAGGGGATGGTACACACTGCTGTTACTGAGGGTGGGTGGGGGGGGGAGGGAGGGGATGGTACACACTGCTGTTAATGAGGGTCAGTGGGGGGGGGGGGAGGGGATGGTACACACTGCTGTTACTGAGGGTCGGTGGGAGGGGAGGGAGGGGATGGTACACACTGCTGTTACTGAGGGTCGGTGGGGGGGAGGGAGGGGATGGTACACACTGCTGTTACTGAGGGTCGGTGGGGGGGGAGGGGATGGTACACACTGCTGTTACTGAGGGTCGGTGGGGGGGGAGGGAGGGGATGGTACACACTGCTGTTACTGAGGGTCAGTGGGAGGGGGGGGGATGGTACACACTGCTGTTACTGAGGGTCGGTGGGGGGAGGGAGGGGATGGTACACACTGCTGTTACTGAGGGTCGGTGGGGGAGGGAGGGGATGGTACACACTGCTGTTACTGAGGGTCGGTGGGGGAGTGAGGGGATGGTACACACTGCTGTTACTGAGGGTCGGTGGTGGGGGGGAGGGGGGGGATGGTACACACTGCTGTTACTGAGGGTCGGGGGGGGAGGGGATGGTACACACTGCTATTACTGAGGGTCGGTGGGGGGAGGGAGGGGATGGTACACACTGCTGTTACTGAGGGTCGGTGGTGGGGGGGAGGGGATGGTACACACTGCTGTTACTGAGGGTCGGTGGGGGGGGGGAGGGGATGGTACACACTGCTGTTACTGAGGGTCGGTGGGGGGGGGAGGGAGGGGATGGTACACACTGCTGTTACTGAGGGTCGGTGGGGGGAGGGAGGGGATGGTACACACTGCTGTTACTGAGGGTCGGTGGGGGGGGAGGGAGGGGATGGTACACACTGCTGTTACTGAGGGTCGGTGGGGGGGGAGGGAGGGAGGGGGATGGTACACACTGCTGTTACTGAGGGTCGGTGGGGGGGAGGGAGGGAGGGGATGGTACACACTGCTGTTACTGAGGGTCGGTGGGGGGGAGGGAGGGAGGGGATGGTACACACTGCTGTTACTGAGGGTCGGTGGTGGGGGGGAGGGGATGGTACACACTGCTGTTACTGAGGGTCGGTGGGGAGGGGGAGGGGATGGTACACACTGCTGTTACTGAGGGTCGGTGGGGGGAGGGAGGGGATGGTACACACTGCTGTTACTGAGGGTCGGTGGGGGGGGAGGGAGGGGATGGTACACACTGCTGTTACTGAGGGTCGGTGGGGGGGGAGGGAGGGAGGGGATGGTACACACTGCTGTTACTGAGGGTCGGTGGGGGGGAGGGAGGGAGGGGATGGTACACACTGCTGTTACTGAGGGTCGGTGGGGGGAGGGAGGGAGGGGATGGTACACACTGCTGTTACTGAGGGTCGGTGGGGGGGGAGGGAGGGGATGGTACACACTGCTGTTACTGAGGGTCGGTGGGGGGGGGAGGGAGGGGATGGTACACACTGCTGTTACTGAGGGTCGGGGGGGGGAGGGGATGGTACACACTGCTGTTACTGAGGGTCGGTGGGGAGGGGGGATGGTACACACTGCTGTTACTGAGGGTCGGTGGGGGGGAACTGCTGTTACTGAGGGTCGGTGGGGGGGGGAAGGGAGGGGATGGGACACACTGCTGTTACTGAGGGTCGGTGGGGGGAGGGAGGGATGGTACACACTGCTGTTACTGAGGGTCGGTGGGGGGGGGGGTGGGGGGATGGTACACACTGCTGTTACTGAGCGGTCGGTGGAGGGGGAGGGAGGGGATGGTACACACTGCTGTTTACTGAGCGTCGGTGGAGGGGGAGGGAGGGGATGGTACACACTGCTGTTACTGAGGGTCGGGTGGGGGGAGGGAGGGGATGGTACACACTGCTGTTACTGAGGGGTCGGTGGGGGAGGGAGGGAGGGGATGGTACACACTGCTGTTACTGAGGGTCGGTGGGGGGGAGGGAGGGGATGGTACACACTGCTGTTACTGAGGGTCGGTGGGGGGGAGGGAGGGGATGGTACACACTGCTGTTACTGAGGGTCGGTGGGGGGAGGGAGGGGATGGTACACACTGCTGTTACTGAGGGTCGGTGGGGGGACGGGGAGGGGATGGTACACACTGCTGTTACTGAGGGTCGGTGGGAGGGGAGGGAGGGGATGGTACACACTGCTGTTACTGAGGGTCGGTGGGGGGGGGAGGGAGGGGATGGTACACACTGCTGTTACTGAGGGTCGGTGGGGGGAGGGGAGGGGATGGTACACACTGCTGTTACTGAGGGTCGGTGGGGGGGGAGGGAGGGGGATGGTACACACTGCTGTTACTGAGGGTCGGTGGGGGAGGGACGGGAGGGGATGGTACACACTGCTGTTACTGAGGGGTCGGTGGGGAGGGAGGGAGGGGATGGTACACACTGCTGTTACTGAGGGTCGGTGGGGGGGAGGGAGGGGGATGGTACACACTGCTGTTACTGAGGGTCGGTGGGGGGAGGGAGGGGATGGTACACACTGCTGTTACTGAGGGTCGGTGGGGGGGAGGGAGGGGGATGGTACACACTGCTGTTACTGAGGGTCGGTGGGGGGGGGGGAGGGGATGGTCCACACTGCTGTTACTGAGGGTCGGTGGGGGGGGGGAGGGGGATGGTACACACTGCTGTTACTGAGGGGTCGGTGGGGGGGAGGGGGATGGTACACACTGCTGTTACTGAGGGTCGGTGGGGGGAGGGGAGGGGATGGTACACACTGCTGTTACTGAGGGTCGGTGGGGGGAGGGAGGGGGATGGTACACACTGCTGTTACTGAGGGTCGGTGGGGGGTGGGGAGGGGATGGTAAACACTGCTGTTACTGAGGGTCGGTGGGGGGAGGGGAGGGGATGGTACACACTGCTGTTACTGAGGGGTCGGTGGGGGAGGGAGGGGATGGTACACACTGCAGTTACTGAGGGTCGGTGGGGGAGGGAGGGGATGGTACACACTGCTGTTACTGAGGGTCAGTGGGGGGGAGGGAGGGGATGGTACACACTGCTGTTACTGAGGGTCGGTGGGGGGAGGGAGGGGGATGGTACACACTGCTGTTACTGAGGGGTCGGTGGGGGGGGGGGGAGGGGATGGTACACACTGCTGTTACTGAGGGTCGGTGGGGGGGGGGAGGGGATGGTACACACTGCTGTTACTGAGGGTCGGTGGGGGGAGGGAGGGGATGGTACACACTGCTGTTACTGAGGGGTCGGTGGGGGGAGGGAGGGGATGGTACACACTGCTGTTACTGAGGGTCGGTGGGGGAGGGAGGGGATGGTACACACTGCTGTTACTGAGGGTCGGTGGGGTGGGGAGGGGATGGTAAACACTGCTGTTACTGAGGGTCGGTGGGGGGAGGGAGGGGATGGTACACACTGCTGTTACTGAGGGTCGGTGGGGGGGGAGGGAGGGGATGGTACACACTGCTGTTACTGAGGGTCGGTGGGGGGAGGGAGGGGATGGTACACACTGCTGTTACTGAGGGTCGGTGGGGGGGGAGGGGATGGTACACACTGCAGTTACTGAGGGTCGGTGGGGGGGAGGGAGGGGATGGTACACACTGCTGTTACTGAGGGTCGGTGGGGGGGGGAGGGAGGGGATGGTACACACTGCTGTTACTGAGGGTGGGTGGGGGGGGGAGGGAGGGGATGGTACACACTGCTGTTACTGAGGGTCAGGTGGGGGGGGGGAGGGGATGGTACACACTGCTGTTACTGAGGGTCGGTGGGGAGGGCAGGGAGGGGATGGTACACACTGCTGTTACTGAGGGTCGGTGGGGGGGAGGGAGGGGATGGTACACACTGCTGTTACTGAGGGTCGGTGGGGGGGGGAGGGGATGGTACACACTGCTGTTACTGAGGGTCGGTGGGGGGAGGGAGGGGATGGTACACACTGCTGTTACTGAGGGTCGGTGGGGGGAGGGGGGAGGGGATGGTACACACTGCTGTTACTGAGGGTCGGTGGGGGGGGGAGGGAGGGGATGGTACACACTGCTGTTACTGAGGGTCAGTGGGGAGGGGGGGGGATGGTACACACTGCTGTTACTGAGGGTCGGTGGGGGGGGGGGAGGGGATGGTACACACTGCTGTTACTGAGGGGTCGGTGGGGGGGGGAGGGGATGGTACACACTGCTGTTACTGAGGGTCGGTGGTGGGGGGGAGGGGGGGGATGGTACACACTGCTGTTACTGAGGGTCGGGGGGGGGGGAGGGGATGGTACACACTGCTAGTACTGAGGGTCGGTGGGGGAGGGAGGGGATGGTACACACTGCTGTTACTGAGGGTCGGTGGGGGGAGGGAGGGGATGGTACACACTGCTGTTACTGAGGGTCGGTGGTGGGGGGGGAGGGGATGGTACACACTGCTGTTACTGAGGGTCGGTGGGGGGAGGGAGGGGATGGTACACACTGCTGTTACTGAGGGTCGGTGGGGGGGAGGGAGGGGATGGTACACACTGCTGTTACTGAGGGTCGGTGGTGGGGGGGAGGGGATGGTACACACTGCTGTTACTGAGGGTCGGTGGGGGGGGGGAGGGGATGGTACACACTGCTGTTACTGAGGGTCGGAGGGGTGGGGAGGGGGGAGGGGATGGTACACACTGCTGTTACTGAGGGTCGGTGGGGGGGGGAGGGAGGGGGATGGTACACACTGCTGTTACTGAGGGTCGGTGGAGGGAGGGGAGGGGATGGTACACACTGCTGTTACTGAGGGGTCGGTGGGGGGGGAGGGAGGGGATGGTACACACTGCTGTTACTGAGGGGTCGGTGGGGGGGGAGGGAGGGAGGGGATGGTACACACTGCTGTTACTGAGGGGTCGGTGGGGGGGAGGGAGGGAGGGGGATGGTACACACTGCTGTTACTGAGGGTCGGTGGGGGGGGAGGGAGGGAGGGGATGGTACACACTGCTGTTACTGAGGGTCGGTGGGGGGAGGGAGGGGATGGTACACACTGCTGTTACTGAGGGTCGGTGGCGGGGGGGAGGGAGGGGATGGTACACACTGCTGTTACTGAGGGTCGGTGGGGAGGGGGGGATGGTACACACTGCTGTTACTGAGGGGTCGGTGGGGGGAGGGAGGGGATGGTACACACTGCTGTTACTGAGGGTCGGTGGGGGGGAGGGAGGGGGATGGTACACACTGCTGTTACTGAGGGTCGGGGGGGGGGAGGGGATGGTACACACTGCTGTTACTGAGGGTCGGTGGGGGGGAGGGAGGGGATGGTACACACTGCTGTTACTGAGGGTCGGTGTGGGGGGGGGGGGAGGGGATGGGACACACTGCTGTTACTGAGGGTCGGTGGGGGGGGAGGGAGGGGATGGTACACACTGCTGTTACTGAGGGTCAGTGGGAAGGGGGGAGGGAGGGGATGGTACACACTGCTGTTACTGAGGGTCGGTGTGGGGGGGGAGAGGATGGTACACACTGCTGTTACTGAGGGTCGGTGGGGGGGGAGGGGGATGGTACACACTGCTGTTACTGAGGGTCGGTGGGGGGGAGGGAGGGGATGGTACACACTGCTGTTACTGAGCGTCGGTGGGGGGGAGGAGGGGATGGTACACACTGCTGTTACTGAGGGTCGGTGGGGGGAGGGGGGAGGGGATGGTACACACTGCTGTTACTGAGGGTCGGTGGGGGGGGAGGGGGGGAGGGGGATGGTACACACTGCTGTTACTGAGGGTCGGTGGGGGGGGGAGGGGATGGTACACACTGCTGTTACTGAGGGTCGGTGGTGGGGGGGAGGGGGGGGATGGTACACACTGCTGTTACTGAGGGTCGGGGGGGGGAGGGGATGGTACACACTGCTATTACTGAGGGTCGGTGGGGGGAGGGAGGGGATGGTACACACTGCTGTTACTGAGGGTCGGTGGTGGGGGGGAGGGGATGGTACACACTGCTGTTACTGAGGGTCGGTGGGGGGGGGGGGAGGGGATGGTACACACTGCTGTTACTGAGGGTCGGTGGGGGGGGAGGGAGGGGATGGTACACACTGCTGTTACTGAGGGTCGGTGGGGGGGGGGGAGGGGATGGTACACACTGCTGTTACTGAGGGTCGGTGGGGAGGGGGAGGGGATGGTACACACTGCTGTTACTGAGGGTCGGTGGGGGGGGAGGGAGGTGGATGGTACACACTGGTGTTACTGAGGGTCGGTGGGGGGAGGGAGGGGATGGTACACACTGCTGTTACTGAGGGTCGGTGGGGGGGGAGGGAGGGAGGGGATGGTACACACTGCTGTTACTGAGGGTCGGTGGGGGGGAGGGAGGGAGGGGATGGTACACACTGCTGTTACTGAGGGTCGGTGGGGGGGAGGGAGGGAGGGGATGGTACACACTGCTGTTACTGAGGGTCGGTGGGGGGGGAGGGAGGGGGATGGTACACACTGCTGTTACTGAGGGTCGGTGGGGGGGGGAGGGAGGGGATGGTACACACTGCTGTTACTGAGGGTCGGGGGGGGGGAGGGGATGGTACACACTGCTGTTACTGAGGGTCGGTGGGGAGGGGGGGATGGTACACACTGCTGTTACTGAGGGGTCGGGTGGGGGGGAGGGGAGGGGATGGTACACACTGCTGTTACTGAGGGTCGGTGGGGGGGAGGGAGGGGATGGTACACACTGCTGTTACTGAGGGTCGGGGGGGGGGAGGGGATGGTACACACTGCTGTTAGTGAGGGTCGGTGGGGGGGGAGGGAGGGGATGGTACACACTGCTGTTACTGAGGGTCGGTGTGGGGGGGGGGAGGGGATGGTACACACTGCTGTTACTGAGGGTCGGTGGGGGGGGAGGGAGGGGATGGTACACACTGCTGTTACTGAGGGTCAGTGGGAAGGGGGAGGGAGGGGATGGTACACACTGCTGTTACTGAGGGTCGGTGTGGGGGGAGGGAGGGGATGGTACACACTGCTGTTACTGAGGGTCGGTGGGGGAGGGGATGGTACACACTGCTGTTACTGAGGGTCGGTGGGGGAGGGGGACGGGATGGTACACACTGCTGTTACTGAGGGTCGGTGGGGGGGAGGGAGGGGATGGTACACACTGCTGTTACTGAGGGGTCGGTGGGGGGGGAGGGAGGGGATGGTACACACTGCTGTTACTGAGGGTCGGTGGGGGGGAGGGAGGGGATGGTACACACTGCTGTTACTTAGGGTCGGTGGGGGGGGAGGGAGGGGATGGTACACACTGCTGTTACTGAGGGTCGGTGGGGGGGGAGGGGATGGTACACACTGCTGTTACTGAGGGTCGGTGGGGGAGGGAGGGAGGGGATGGTACACACTGCTGTTACTGAGGGTCGGTGGGGGGGGAGGGATGGTACACACTGCTGTTACTGAGGGTCGGTGGGGGGGAGGGGAGGGGATGGTACACACTGCTGTTACTGAGGGTCGGTGGGGGAGGGAGGGGATGGTACACACTGCTGTTACTGAGGGTCGGTGGGGGAGGGAGGGGAGGGGATGGTACACACTGCTGTTACTGAGGGTCGGTGGGGGAGGGAGGGAGGGGATGGTACACACTGCTGTTACTGAGGGTCGGTGGGGAGGGGGAGGGGATGGTACACACTGCTGTTCCTGAGGGTCGGCTGTTCCTGAGGGTCGGTGGGGGGGAGGGGAGGGGATGGTACACACTGCTGTTACTGAGGGTCTATGGGGGGGGGGGGGGGGAGGGGATGGTACACACTGCTGTTACTGAGGGTCGGTGGGGGGGAGGGGATGGTACACACTGCTGTTACTGAGGGTCGGTGGGGGAGGGAGGGGATGGTACACACTGCTGTTACTGAGGGTCGGTGGGGGGATGGTACACACTGCTGTTACTGAGGGTCGGTGGGGGGGAGGGAGGGGATGGTACACACTGCTGTTACTGAGGGTCGGTGGGGGGATGGTACACACTGCTGTTACTGACGGTCGGTGGGGGGGGGGGGAGGGGATGGTACACACTGCTGTTACTGAGGGTCGGTGGGGGGGGGGGAGGGGATGGTACACACTGCTGTTACTGAGGGTCAGTGGGAGGGGGAGGGGATGGTACACACTGCTGTTACTGAGGGTCGGTGGGGGAGGGAGGGGATGGTACACACTGCTGTTACTGAGGGTCGGTGGGGGGAGGGAGGGGATGGTACACACTGCTGTTACTGAGGGTCGGTGGGGGAGGGAGGGGATGGTACACACTGCTGTTACTGAGGGTCGGTGGGGGAGGGAGGGGATGGTACACACTGCTGTTACTGAGGGTCAGTGGGAGGGGGAGGGGATGGTACACACTGCTGTTACTGAGGGTCGGTGGGTGGGGGAGGGAGGGGATGGTACACACTGCTGTTACTGAGGGTCAGTGGGAGGGGGAGGGGATGGTACACACTGCTGTTACTGAGGGTCGGTGGGGGGGGGGAGGGGATGGTACACACTGCTATTACTGAGGGTCAGTGGGAGGGGGAGGGGATGGTACACACTGCTGTTACTGAGGGTCGGTGGGGGGGGGGAGGGGATGGTACACACTGCTGTTACTGAGGGTCAGTGGGAGGGGGAGGGGATGGTACACACTGCTGTTACTGAGGGGGGGGGAGGGGGAGGGGGAGGGAGGGGATGGTACACACTGCTATTACTGAGGGTCGGTGGGTGGGGGGGAGGGAGGGGATGGTACACACTGCTATTACTGAGGGTCTGTGGGGGGGGAGGGAGGGGATGGTACACACTGCTGTTACTGAGGGTCGGTGGGGAGGGGGGCGGATGGTACACACTGCTGTTACTGAGGGTCGGTGGTGGGGAGGGAGGGGATGGTACACACTGCAGTTACTGAGGGTCGGTGGGGAGGGGGGCGGATGGTACACACTGCTGTTACTGAGGGTCGGTGGGGGGGGGGGGAGGGAGGGGATGGTACACACTGCTGTTACTGAGGGTCGGTGGGGGGGGGGGAGGGAGGGGATGGTACACACTGCTGTTACTGAGGGTCGGTGGCGGGGGGAGGGAGGGGATGGTACACACTGCTGTTACTGAGGGTCGGTGGGGGGGAGGGAGGGGATGGTACACACTGCTGTTACTGAGGGTCGGTGGGGGGGGGAGGGGGAGGGGATGGTACACACTGCTGTTACTGAGGGTCGGTGGGGGGGAGGGAGGGGATGGTACACACTGCTGTTCCTGAGGGTCGGTGGGGGGGAGGGAGGGGAAGGTACACACTGCTGTTACTGAGGGTTGGGGGGGGGAGGGGATGGTACACACTGCTGTTACTGAGGGTCGGTGGGAGGGGAGGGAGGGGATGGTACACACTGCTGTTACTGAGGGTCGGTGGGGGGGGGAGGGAGGGGATGGTACACACTGCTGTTACTGAGGGTCGGTGGAGGGGGAGGGGATGGTACACACTGCTGTTACTGAGCGTCGGTGGGGGGGGAGGGGATGGTACACACTGCTGTTACTGAGGGTCGGTGGGGGGGAGGGAGGGGATGGTACACACTGCTGTTACTGAGGGTCGGTGGGGGGGGGAGGGTGGGGATGGTACACACTGCTGTTACTGAGGGTCGGTGGGGGAGGGAGGGGATGGTACACACTGCTGTTACTGAGGGTCGGTGGGGGGAGGGAGGGGATGGTACACACTGCTGTTACTGAGGATCGGTGGGGGGCGGGAGGGAGGGGATGGTACACACTGCTGTTACTGAGGGTCGGTGGGGGGGGGAGGGAGGGGATGGTACACACTGCTGTTACAGAGGGTCGGTGGGGGGAGGGAGGGGATGGTACACACTGCTGTTACTGAGGGTCGGTGGGGGGAGAGGGAGGGGATGGTACACACTGCTGTTACTGAGGGTCGGTGGGGGGGGGAGGGAGGGGATGGTACACACTGCTGTTACTGAGCGTCGGTGGGGGGAGGGAGGGGATGGTACACACTGCTGTTACTGAGGGTCGGTGGGAGGGGAGGGGATGGTACACACTGCTGTTACTGAGGGTCGGTGGGGGGAGGGGATGGTACACACTGCTGTTACTGAGGGTCGGTGGGGGGGTGGGGAGGGGATGGTACACACTGCTGTTACTGAGGGTCGGTGGGGGAGGGAGGGGATGGTACACACTGCTGTTACTGAGGGTCGGTGGGGGGAGGGAGGGGATGGTACACACTGCAGTTACTGAGGGTCGGTGGGGGGGGGAGGGAGGGGATGGTACACACTGCTGTTACTGAGGGTCGGTGGGGGGGGGAGGGAGGGGATGGTACACACTGCAGTTACTGAGGTTCGGTGGGGGGGGAGGGGATGGTACACACTGCTGTTACTGAGGGTCGGTGGGGGGGGGAGGGGATGGTACACACTGCTGTTACTGAGGGTCGGTGGGGGGGGAGGGAGGGGATGGTACACACTGCTGTTACTGAGGGTCGGTGGGGGGGGGAGGGAGGGGATGGTACACACTGCTGTTACTGAGGGTCGGTGGGGGGGGGGGAGGGAGGGGATGGTACACACTGCTGTTACTGAGGGTCGGTGGGGGGGGGGAGGGAGGGGATGGTACACACTGCTGTTACTGAGGGTCGGTGGGGGAGGGAGGGGACGGTACACACTGCTGTTACTGAGGGTCGGTGGGGGGGGGGAGGGAGGGGACGGTACACACTGCTGTTACTGATGGTCGGTGGGGGGGGGGGGAGGGAGGGGATGGTACACACTGCTGTTACTGAGGGTCGGTGGGGGAGGGAGGGGACGGTACACACTGCTGTTACTGAGGGTCGGTGGGGGGGGAGGGAGGGGATGGTACACACTGCTGTTACTGAGGGTCGGTGGGGGGGGGAGGGAGGGGATGGTACACACTGCTGTTACTGAGGGTCGGTGGGGGGGGGGGGAGGGAGGGGATGGTACACACTGCTGTTACTGAGGGTCGGTGGGGGGGGGTGGAGGGAGGGGATGGTACACACTGCTGTTACTGAGGGTCGGTGGGGGAGGGAGGGGACGGTACACACTGCTGTTACTGAGGGTCGGTGGGGAGGGAGGGGACGGTACACACTGCTGTTACTGAGGGTCGGTGGGGGGGGGAGGGAGGGGACGGTACACACTGCTGTTACTGAGGGTCGGTGGGGGTGGGGGAGGGAGGGGATGGTACACACTGCTGTTACTGAGGGTCGGTGGGGGAGGGAGGGGACGGTACACACTGCTGTTACTGAGGGTCTGTGGGGGGGGAGGGAGGGGATGGTACACACTGCTGTTACTGAGGGTCGGTGGGGGGGGGAGGGAGGGGATGGTACACACTGCTGTTACTGAGGGTCGGTGGGGGAGGGAGGGGACGGTACACACTGCTGTTACTGAGGGTCGGTGGGGGGAGGGAGGGGACGGTACACACTGCAGTTACTGAGGGTCGGTGGTGGGGGGGGACGGAGGGGACGGTACACACTGCTGTTACTGAGGGTCGGTGGTGGGGGGGGACGGAGGGGACGGTACACACTGCTGTTACTGAGGGTCGGTGGGGGGGGGGAGGGAGGGGACGGTACACACTGCTGTTACTGAGGGTCGGTGGGGGGGGGGGAGGGAGGGGACGGTACACACTGGTGTTACTGAGGGTCGGTGGGGGGGGGGAGGGGACGGTACACACTGCTGTTACTGAGGGTCGGTGGGGGAGGGAGGGGATGGTACACACTGCTGTTACTGAGGGTCGGTGGGGGAGGGAGGGGACGGTACACACTGGTGTTACTGAGGGTCGGTGGGGGGGGGGAGGGGACGGTACACACTGCTGTTACTGAGGGTCGGTGGGGGGGGGAGGGGATGGTACACACTGCTGTTACTGAGGGTCGGTGGGGGGGGGGGGAGGGAGGGGATGGTACACACTGCTGTTACTGAGGGTCGGTGGGGGGGGGAGGGAGGGGATGGTACACACTGCTGTTACTGAGGGTCGTGGGGGGGGGGAGGGAGGGGATGGTACACACTGCTGTTACTGAGGGTCGGTGGGGGGGGGGAGGGGACGGTACACACTGCTGTTACTGAGGGTCGGTGGGGGGGGGGAGGGAGGGGATGGTACACACTGCTGTTACTGAGGGTCGGTGGGGGGGGGGAGGGAGGGGATGGTACACACTGCTGTTACTGAGGGTCGTGGGGGGGTGGAGGGAGGGGATGGTACACACTGCTGTTACTGAGGGTCGGTGGGGGGGGGGGAGGGGATGGTACACACTGCTGTTACTGAGGGTCGGTGGGGGGGGAGGGGATGGTACACACTGCTGTTACCGAGGCTCGGTGGGGGGGGGGGGGAGGGAGGGGATGGTACACACTGCTGTTACTGAGGGTCGGTGAGGGGGGGAGGGGATGGTACACACTGCTGTTACTGAGGGTCGGTGGGGGGGGGGTGGAGGGGATGGTACACACTGCTGTTACTGAGGGTCGGTGGGGGGGGGAGGGGATGGTACACACTGCTGTTACTGAGGGTCGGTGGGGGGGGGGGAGGGGATGGTACACACTGCTGTTACTGAGGGTGGGTGGGGGGGGAGGGAGGGGATGGTACACACTGCTGTTACTGAGGGTCGGTGGGGGGGGAGGGAGGGGATGGTACACACTGCTGTTACTGAGGGTGGGTGGGGGGGAGGGGATGGTACACACTGCTGTTACTGAGGGTGGGTGGGGAGGGAGGGAGGGGATGGTACACACTGCTGTTACTGAGGGTCGGTGGGGGGGGGAGGGAGGGGATGGTACACACTGCTGTTACTGAGGGTGGGTGGGGGAGGGGATGGTACACACTGCTGTTACTGAGGGTCAGTGGGTGGGGGGGAGGGGATGGTACACACTGCTGTTACTGAGGGTGGGTGGGGGAGGGAGGGAGGGGATGGTACACACTGCTGTTACTGAGGGTGGGTGGGGGGGGAGGGAGGGGATGGTACACACTGCTGTTACTGAGGGTCGGTGGGGGGGGGGAGGGGATGGTACACACTGCTGTTACTGAGGGTCGGTGAGGGGGGGAGGGGATGGTACACACTGCTGTTACTGAGGGTGGGTGGGGGGGAGGGAGGGGATGGTACACACTGCTGTTACTGAGGGTCAGTGGGGGGGGAGGGAGGGGATGGTACACACTGCTGTTACTGAGGGTCGGTGGGGGGGGAGGGAGGGGATGGTACACACTGCTGTTACTGAGGGTCGGTGGGGGAGGGAGGGGATGGTACACACTGCTGTTACTGAGGGTCGGTGGGGGGGGAGGGAGGGGATGGTACACACTGCTGTTACTGAGGGTCGGTGGGGGAGGGAGGGGATGGTACACACTGCTGTTACTGAGGGTCGGTGGGGGGAGGGAGGGGATGGTACACACTGCTGTTACTGAGGGTGGGTGGGGGGGAGGGAGGGGATGGTACACACTGCTGTTACTGAGGGTGGGTGGGGGGGAGGGAGGGGATGGTACACACTGCTGTTTCTGAGGGTGGGTGGGGGGGAGGGAGGGGATGGTACACACTGCTGTTTCTGAGGGTGGGTGGGGGGAAGGGAGGGGATGGTACACACTGCTGTTTCTGAGGGTGGGTGGGGGGGAGGGAGGGGATGGTACACACTGCTGTTTCTGAGGGTGGGTGGGGGGGAGGGAGGGGATGGTACACACTGCTGTTTCTGAGGGTGGGTGGGGGGGAGGGAGGGGATGGTACACACTGCTGTTTCTGAGGGTGGGTGGGGGGGAGGGAGGGGATGGTACACACTGCTGTTTCTGAGGGTGGGTGGGGGGGAGGGAGGGGATGGTACACACTGCTGTTTCTGAGGGTGGGTGGGGGGGAGGGAGGGGATGGTACACACTGCTGTTTCTGAGGGTGGGTGGGGGGGAGGGAGGGGATGGTACACACTGCTGTTTCTGAGGGTGGGTGGGGGGGAGGGAGGGGATGGTACACACTGCTGTTTCTGAGGGTGGGTGGGGGGGAGGGAGGGGATGGTACACACTGCTGTTACTGAGGGTGGGTGGGGGGGAGGGAGGGGATGGTACACACTGCTGTTACTGAGGGTCGGTGGGGGGGAGGGAGTGGGTGTTTGTGGATGTGGTGCCAATCAAACAGCTGCTTTCTCCTGGATGGTGTTGAGCTTCTTGAGTGTTGGAGCTGCCCCCATCCAGGGCAAGTGGGGAGTATTCCCTCACCCTCCTGACTTGTACCTTGTAGATGGTGGACAGGCTTTGGGGAGTCAGGAGGGGAGTTACTCACCGCAGTATTCCCAGCCTCTGACCTACTCTTGTCGCCACTGTGTTTATGGGGTGAGTCCAGTTCAGTTCCTGGTCAATGATAACCCCTGGGATGTTGGTATCGGGGGAATTCAGTGATGGTGACACTATTGAATATCATGGGGATGGTCGTTCGAATCTCCAAATTGTTATGGTGTAGAAGGCGATTTGGCCTGTCAGATCTACCCTGGACCTGTGAACGTTTTAACTTGGTACCAATCTCCTGCCTTTTGCCCACGTCAGATAATTATTTAAGTGAAAATAATCCCCTGTTGGATATCTGAGTTGAACTTGCCTCCTCCCCCTTTCCAGGCAATGTATTCCATAATGAATCATTCGCTGGGTCAAACAGCCTTTTCTCACACCACCCTTACACAGCACGTCAAACACATACCCTCTGGTTATTGTCCCTTCTCCAAGTGGGAACAGTTCTCTCTCGCTACTCTGTCCTGCTCCTGGAAACCTCCATCAGATCCCCCTCTCAGTCGCCTTCTCTCCAAGGGGAACAGCCCCAACCTCTTCCAGCTGTCCTCCAAACCCCTCCCCATCCCGACTGGGAAATATCTCCCCGATCCCTCACTGTCACTGGGTCCGAATCCTGGAATTCCCTCCCTCAGGGACATTGTGGGTCTACCCACAGCACAGGGACTGCAGTGGGTCAGGAAGGCAGCTCGCCCCCACCCTCTCAAGGGGGGGGCAACTAGGGACGGGTGATAAATCCTGGACCCAGCCAGCGATGCCCATGTCACCTGAGTAAATTGAAAAAGTACTCGGGGGGTTTCTGATTGCTGGAACCATTCCAGACTGAACAATTGTAACCAAGATCTCTCTCTGTGGTTTTGTGAACCAGTGGGTAAGGGGGTGAATGTGAAATCGATGTTGCTGATCCATTGCTGAGAGGGTGCAGGGTTTAATAGATTCAAACAGATGCCTTCCTTTGTCTTATTGACAGAAAATCTACAAGAAGAATGATCTGGACCAGTCTGGCACCATGAGCTCCAGTGAGATGCGAGTTGCTGTTGAGGAAGCTGGTGAGAAATTCCCCATCGTATGATGGGAAAAGAACAGGAGGCCATTCAGCCCCTCGAATATAATCCTATCTGTTATCTGTTGCTGCTGGGGAAAATGATGGTCTAGCAGCATTACTACTGGACTGTAAGGGTCCAAACCCGAATGTTCTGGGGAGCTGAGGTTAAATACTGTCACAGCAGATGGTACAAATTAAAAATTGAACTATTGTTGATTGTCAGAAAAAAGTCCCATCTGTTTCACGAATGCCCTTTTGATATCCTAGTTAGGCCTGCATGTGACTCCAGACCCACAGTAAACGTGGTTGCCCCTTAACGGCCCTCTGCACAATTAGGGATGGGGGGGATGTACTGGTTATACTGGTCTAGCCAGTGATACCCTGAGCCTGTGCGAATGGACCAGCCCATTGAGCTTGTTGAACAAGAACAGCAGGAGGCCACTCAGCCCCAGAAGGTCAGGGGTCACCATGACTTCAGTAAAGCCTTTGATAAGGTTCCACGTGGCAGGCTGTTGGAGAAAATGCAGAGACATGGGATTGAGGGTGATTGAGCAGTTTGGATTAGAAACTGGCTTTCTGAAAGAAGGCAGCGAGTGGTGGTTGATGGAAAATATTCAGCCTGGAGTCTGGTTACTAGTGGTGTGGCACAAGGGTCTGTTTTGGGACCATTGCTGTTTGTCATTTTTATAAACTACTTGGACGCAGGCATAGGTGGATGGATTAGTAAGTTTGTAGATGACACTAAAGTTGGTGGTGTAGTGGTCAGTGTGGAAGAATGTTACAGGTTGCAGGGGACTTGGATAAACTGCAGAATTGGGCTGAGAGGTGGCAAATGGAGTTCAATGCAGCTAAATGTGAGGTGATGCACTTTGGGAGGAATAACAGGAAGGCAGAGTACTGGGTCAATGGAAAGATTCTCGGTAGTGTGGATGTGCAGAGGGATCTTGGAGTCCATGTACACAGATCCCTGAAAGTTGCCCCCCAGGTGGATAGTGCTGTTAAGGCGGGATACGGTGTGTTAGGTTTTATTGGGAGAGGGATTGGGTTCCAGAACTGCAATATCATGCTACAACTATACAAAACGCTGGTGCAGCCACACTTGGAATATTGTGTACAGTTCTGGTCGCCCCATTACAGGAAGGATGTGGAAGCATTGGAAAAGGTGCAGAGGAGATTTACCAGGATGTTGCCTGGTCTGGAGGGAAGGTCTTATGAGGAAAGGCTGAGAGACTTGGGTCTGTTCTCATTGGAGAAGGCGGCGGCTAAGAGGGGATTTGATAGAGACATACAAGATGATCAGAGGATTAGATAGGGTAGAGAGGGAAAGTCCTTTTCCTAGGATGATGACGTCAGCTTGTACGGGGGGGGCATAGCTACAAATTGAGGGGTGATAGATTTAAGACAGATGTCAGAGACAGGTTCTTTACTCAGAGTGGTGAGGGGGTGGAATGCCCTACCTGCCAATGTAGTCAACTCAGCCACATTAGGGAGATTTAAACAATCCTTGGATAAGTTAATGGATGATGATGGGATAGTGTTGGGGGATGGGCTGAGAATAGTTCACAGGTTGGTGTAACATTAAGGGTTGAAGGGCCTGTTCTGTGCTGGATCGTTCTATGGTCTATGGTGTGAGTTCTGTGTGTGTCTCTGTCTCCCCAGGTTTCCACTTGAATAACCAGCTGACCCAGATAATTGTGGCCCGCTATTCCGAGGTGGATAATCTCACCCTTGATTTCGATAACTTTGTTTCCTGTCTCGTTCGCCTGGAAGCTGTTTTCAGTAAGTGTTACCCTCAGTGGGGAGGGTCCACCTGGCTGCTGGGATGGGGGGGGGGCAGGGTCAGGGGTCACTCTGACACTCACAGATTCTCCTCCTTTTTCAGAAATGTTTAATTCTCTGCCCAAGGATGGGGATGGTCTTGTCGAGCTCGGAATGCTGCAGGTGAGGGAGTGAACAGGACGGTGGGGGGGGGGAGAGTCTAACTGCTGTCTGCCTGATAATGACCCCACACTAAGTGCTCTTTCTCTCTCTCTCTCTCTCACACACAGTGGCTCACGTTGGTCATGGGCTGATGTTGCTGGACCAGCAGTGGACGGGGAAGAGCAATTTCTACTGGGACAGTGCTCCATGAAGTGTCCATTCTGTCTGAGACATGCGCCCTGCTGTCTCTCTCTCTGGGATCTTGTTGCTCAGCCCTGCCTCAGGGCTGCTTGTGTTTCTAGCAGTGGGTCATATCACCAGTGCACTGTGCTCTGATCTCTGCGGTGGATTAACTCTGACTCTGTTGCCTAATCCTCAGCATGGCTTTCTCTGAGGACCAGGTGGGTGGTTGTACCAACTTGGTCACTTTGTATTTCTGACTGAATAAAAATGGGTTGAAAACTCTGGGAGCACTCAGAACAATGTCTGATGTAGTCTTTGATCGACTGACTGGATTTCCAAAAGCAGTATTCCCTCTGCTGGTGCACGACCCGTAAAGCACAATTTTCAGAAACCAGCATTTATTATCCTGTCCCTAATTGCCCCTTGAGAGGGTGGGGGGTGAGCTGCCTTCCTGACCCGCTGCAGTCCGTGTGCTGGGGGTAGACCCACAATGTCCCTGAGGGAGGGAATTCCAGGATTCGGACGCAGTGACAGTGTTCCCAGTGAGGATGGGGAGGGGTTTGGAGGGGAACTTGCAGGGGGTGGGGTTCCTACATGTCTGGGTTGGTAACGTGGTGTCTGAGGAGTCTTGGTGAGTTTCTGCAGCCCACCTGCCACGAAATGTCATCGGGGAGTGTTTGGATCATCTGTTGTTGGTGATGGTGTGTGCTGAGAATGGGACTTGGCAGTCCAAGCTTGTCCAGACCTTGCTTCAGTATCGGAGGAAATGCGAATGGTGGTGCACACTGTGTAATCATCAGGAAACATCCCCCCATCTCTGACCTTGGGATGGAGGGAAGGTCATTATTGAAGCAGCTGAAGATGGTTGGGCCTAGGACCCTCCCCTGAGGGACTCCTGCAGAGGTGTCCTGGAGCTGAGATGACTGACCCTCCAACAACCACAACCATCTTCCTCTGGGCCAGATGTGACTCTAACCAGTGGAGAGTTTGCTCCCGATGCCCATTGATTCCAGTTTTGCCCAGGCTCCGTGATGCCACACTCGGTCGAATGCAGCCTTGATATCAAGGGCTGTCCCTCTCCCCTCCCCTCTGGAATCCAGCTCTTTTGTCCATGTTTGACCCAAGGCTGGAATGAGGTCAGGAGCTGGGTGACCCTGGGGGAACCCAAACTGGGCGTCACTGAGCAGGTTATTGCTGAGCGGGTGCTGTTTGATAGCTCTGTTACTGACCCCTTCCATCACTTTACTGAGGATCGAGGGGAGACTGATGGGAGGGGGGGTAATTGGCCGGGTTGGATCTGTCCTGCTTTTTATATACAGGACACACCTGGGCAATGTTCCACATTGTCGGGTAGATGCCAGTGTTGTAACTGTACTGGAACAGCTTGGGTAGATCAGTGAGAGAATAGTGGGAAAAAGATTGAGCAGGTTGAGGGGAGTGTGGGGTGAGGGGATGGTGTGGAGACAGATAAACGGAAGAGGAATGAAGGGGGGAGGGAGAGCGAGAGAGAGAACTGGATTGGGGGGGGGGGGGAAAGAGAGGAGTGGAACTGGCATGCAGATACAGGGGGAGGTTCAATCAGATACAATACTGACATCTCAGCAGCGAGATGAACAGAGAATAGAGGGATATGAACCATTTGGAATAGGATCGTGGTCAGCACACACACACACACACACACAGAGGGCCTAAGGGCCTCCCTGTACACTGGAGTCTTCTATCGTAGATGGTGAGACTGGGGGGGGGGTGGGGGGGTGGGGTGTCGAGATGGGGAGCAGACGTGTCCCAGGTAGTGTACAATATATCCAGTATTTATTGTCCAGAGAGAGAGAGAGGATGCCAGTGTCACCATCTTGTTAAGACAAAGCAGTTCCTTTAAATGAACAGCCCTCCCCAAATCACCTCCCTCTCCCACACACACAAAACCAACCTGGGGACTGTGCCCCCACTCGATCCCAGCACACATCCCTCTTCCCCCACTGGACCCCAGCTCACCCCCCTGTCCCCGGACTGGACCCCAGCACATTTCCCTATCCCTGGTAGACCCCAACTCACCTCCCTGTCCCGAGTGGACCCCCCTGTCCCTGGACTGGACCCCAGCTCGTCTCCCTGACCCCGGACTGGACCCCGGCTCGTCTCCCTGACCCCGGACTGGACCCCGGCTCGTCTCCCTGTCCCCGGACTGGACCCCGGCTCGTCTCCCTGACCCCGGACTGGACCCCGGCTCGTCTCCCTGACCCCGGACTGGACCCCGGCTCGTCTCCCTGACCCCGGACTGGACCCCGGCTCGCCTCCCTGTCCCCGGACTGGACCCCGGCTCGCCTCCCTGACCCCGGACTGGACCCCGGCTCGCCTCCCTGACCCCGGACTGGACCCCGGCTCGCCTCCCTGACCCCGGACTGGACCCCAGCTCGTCTCCCTGACCCCGGACTGGACCCCAGCTCGTCTCCCTGACCCCGGACTGGACCCCAGCTCGTCTCCCTGTCCCCGGACTGGACCCCAGCTCGTCTCCCTGTCCCCGGACTGGACCCCAGCTCGTCTCCCTGTCCCCAGTAGACCCCGAGCTGCTGTGTTGTGATTGTGCTAGGAATGTGTCAAATGCTGTAATAAATGGGGGGAGGGGGAATTGTCCTCCGTGTCATCCCCATCACTGTGCTCGGCCAGCTCCGAACTGTCCAAGGTACTGACCGACTGGATTGAAGTCAGATCATCGCAACTACTGCTTTCACTGTCAGGCACAGAGACAGGCTTCATTTTCAACGCTGAAACAACAACGAGAAACAGACAGGTTACCGACCAGAACCACAAACACATGCTGCCTGCCTGGACAGGACAGTGGGAGAGTGTTAAACAAGGCCTTCACGTGACAGTGGGACCAGGATACAGGTACCAAACTGGAGAACAGGCACAGGGGATCTTCAGCAGTTTAACAGTGGGAACGGGGAGGTTTTGGATCAGTCTGGATCACTTAGATCCCAGGCTCAAGTGGGAGACGAGGAAAGAAATTACCCAAATGTTCAATTCCTCTCTGGGCACAGAGAAGCTGTCAGAGGACTGGAGGACAGCTAATGTGGTTCCCCTTTACAAGGAGAGTGGGAGAGAAACCAGGGGATTACAGGGCAATGGGTCTCACATCAGTGGGAGGGAAATTACTGGAGAGAATTCTGAAGGAGAGCATTAATCTCCACTTGGAGAGGCAAGGTTTGCTCAGGGATAGTCAGCACGGCTTTGTCAGAGGGAGGTCATGCTGAACAAATCTGGTGGAATGTTTCAAGGTGGTTACCAGGTGTGTAGATGTGGATGACGGAGTTGATCTGGATTTCAGCGCGGCCTTTAACAAGGCCCCACAGGGAAACAGATACAGAAGGTAAAAGCTGATGGGATTCAGAAATGGCTGAGTGCCGGGAGACAGAGGGAGGGGTGTGTGTGTGTGATTGGGGCCCAGTGTGTGGTGGGGTCCCACAGGGATCTGTGCTGGGTCCCTTACTGTGTGTGTGACTGGAGCCCAGTGTGTGGTGGGGTCCCACAGGGATCTGTGCTGGGTCCCTTACTGTGTGTGTGATTGGGGCCCAGTGTGTGGTGGGGTCCCACAGGGATCTGTGCTGGGTCCCTTACTGTGTGTGTGTCTGGGGCCCAGTGTGTGGTGGGGTCCCACAGGGATCTGTGCTGGGTCCCTTACTGTGTGTGTGTCTGGGGCCCAGTGTGTGGTGGGGTCCCACAGGGATCTGTGCTGGGTCCCTTACTGTGTGTGTGACTGGGGCCCAGTGTGAGGTGGGGGCCCACAGGGATCTGTGCTGGGTCCCTTACTGTGTGTGTGTCTGGGGCCCAGTGTGTGGTGCGGACCCACAGGGATCTGTGCTGGGTCCCTTACTGTGTGTGTGATTGGGGCCCAGTGTGTGGTGGGGTCCCACAGGGATCTGTGCTGGGTCCCTTACTGTGTGTGTGATTGGGGCCCAGTGTGTGGTGGGGTCCCACAGGGATCTGTGCTGGGTCCCTTACTGTGTGTGTGACTGGGGCCCAGTGTGAGGTGGGGGCCCACAGGGATCTGTGCTGGGTCCCTTACTGTGTGTGTGTCTGGGGCCCAGTGTGTGGTGGGGACCCACAGGGATCTGTGCTGGGTCCCTTACTGTGTGTGTGATTGGGGCCCAGTGTGTGGTGGGGACCCACAGGGATCTGTGCTGGGTCCCTTACTGTGTGTGTGATTGGGGCCCAGTGTGTGGTGAGGTCCCCACAGGGATCTGTGCTGGGTCCTTTACTGTGTGTGTGATTGGGGCCCAGTGTGTGGTGAGGTCCCACAGGGATCTGTGCTGGGTCCCTTACTGTGTATGTGACAGGGCCCAGTGTGTGGTGGGGACCCACAGGGATCTGTGCTGGGTCCCCTTACTGTGTGTGTGACTGGAGCCCAGTGTGTGGTGGGGTCCCACAGGGATCTGTGCTGGGTCCCTTACTGTGTGTGTGACTGGAGCCCAGTGTGTGGTGGGGTCCCACAGGGATCTGTGCTGGGTCCCTTACTGTGTGTGTGATTGGGGCCCAGTGTGAGGTGGGGACCCACAGGGATCTGTGCTGGGTCCCTTACTGTGTGTGTGATTGGGGGCCCAGTGTGTGGTGAGGTCCCACAGGGATCTGTGCTGGGTCCCTTACTGTGTGTGTGATTGGGGCCCAGTGTGTGGTGGGGACCCACAGGGATCTGTGCTGGGTCCCTTACTGTGTGTGTGATTGGGGCCCAGTGTGTGGTGGGGACCCACAGGGATCTGTGCTGGGTCCCCTTACTGTGTATGTGACAGGGCCCAGTGTTGTGGTGGGGACCCACAGGGATCTGTGCTGGGTCCCTTACTGTGTGTTGTGACTGGAGCCCAGTGTGTGGTGGGGTCCCACAGGGATCTGTGCTGGGTCCCTTACTGTGTGTGTGACTGGAGCCCAGTGTGTGGTGGGGTCCCACAGGGATCTGTGCTGGGTCCCTTACTGTGTGTGTGATTGGAGCCCAGTGTGTGATTGGGGACCCACAGGGATCTGTGCTGGGTCCCTTACTGTGTGTGTGATTGGGGCCCCAGTGTGAGGTGGGGACCCACAGGGATCTGTGCTGGGTCCCTTACTGTGTGGTGTGATTGGGGCCCAGTGTGAGGTGGGGACCCACAGGGATCTGTGCTGGGTCCCTTACTGTGTGTGTGATTGGGGCCCAGTGTGTGGTGGGGACCCACAGGGATCTGTGCTGGGTCTCTTACTGTGTGTGTGACTGGGGCCCAGTGTGTGATGGGGACCCACAGGGATCTGTGCTGGGTCCCTTACTGTGTATGTGACAGGGCCCAGTGTGTGGTGGGGTCCCACAGGGATCTGTGCTGGGTCCCTTACTGTGTGTGTGACTGGAGCCCAGTGTGTGGTGGGGTCCCACAGGGATCTGTGCTGGGTCCCTTAGTGTTTGTGATATTCATAAACAATACGGATGAGCATGTGGGGGGTGGGGGTTGTGGGGGGTGGGGGTTGTGGGGGGGGGGGGGGGGGTGATTGGTGGGTGGGGTGTGGGGGGCGGGTGGCTGTGGGTGTGGTGATAATTAAGTTTCTGGGTGAGGAAGATTGGTCGGGTGGTTAACAATGAGGAAGATGAGCCTGGGTTCCAGGGGGATCGAATCCGATTGGTCAGATGGACAGATCCGGAGCAGATGGAGTTTAACCCTGATCACTGTGAGGTTAACCCTGAACACTATGAGGTTAACCCTGATCACTGTGAGATGGAGTTTAACCCTGATCACTGTGAGTTTAACCCTGATCACTGTGAGGTTAACCCTGAACACTATGAGGTTAACCCTGATCACTGTGAGATGGAGTTTAACCCTGATCACTGTGAGATGGAGTTTAACCCTGATCACTGTGAGTTTAACCCTGATCACTGTGAGATGGAGTTTAACCCTGATCACTGTGAGATGGAGTTTTAACCCTGATCACTGTGAGGTTAACCCTGATCACTGTGAGGTTAACCCTGATCACTGTGAGATGGAGTTTAACCCTGATCACTGTGAGATGGAGTTTAACCCTGATCACTGTGAGGTTAACCCTGATCACTGTGAGATGGAGTTAACCCTGATCACTGTGAGTTTAACCCTGATCACTGTCGAGGTTAACCCTGATCACTGTGAGGTTAACCCTGATCACTGTGAGGTTAACCCTGATCACTGTGAGATGGAGTTTAACCCTGATCACTGTGAGTTTAACCCTGATCACTGTGAGATGGAGTTTAACCCTGATCACTGTGAGGTTAACCCTGATCACTGTGAGATGGAGTTTAACCCTGATCACTGTGAGATGGAGTTTAACCCTGATCACTGTGAGTTTAACCCTGATCACTGTGAGGTTAACCCTGATCACTGTGAGGTTAACCCTGATCACTGTGAGATGGAGTTTAACCCTGATCACTGTGAGGTTAACCCTGATCACTGTGAGTTTAACCCTGATCACTGTGAGATGGAGTTTAACCCTGATCACTGTGAGATGGAGTTTAACCCTGATCACTGTGAGTTTAACCCTGATCACTGTGAGGTTAACCCTGATCACTGTGAGGTTAACCCTGATCTCTGTGAGGTTAACCCTGATCACTGTGAGTTTAACCCTGATCACTGTGAGGTTAACCCTGATCACTGTGAGGTTAACCCTGATCACTGTGAGATGGAGTTTAACCCTGATCACTGTGAGTTTAACCTGATCACTGTGAGATGGAGTTTAACCCTGATCACTGTGAGATGGAGTTTAACCCTGATCACTGTGAGATGGAGTTTAACCCTGATCACTGTGAGTTTAACCCTGATCACTGTGAGATGGAGATTAACCCTGATCACTGTGAGTTTAACCCTGATCACTGTGAGATGGAGTTTAACCCTGATCACTGTGAGTTTAACCCTGATCACTGTGAGTTTAACCCTGATCACTGTGAGTTTAACCCTGATCACTGTGAGATGGAGTTTAACCCTGATCACTGTGAGATGGAGTTTAACCCTGATCACTGTGAGGTTAACCCTGATCACTGTGAGATGGAGTTTAACCCTGATCACTGTTGAGATGGAGTTTAACCCTGATCACTGTGAGTTTAACCCTGATCACTGTGAGATGGAGATTAACCCTGATCACTGTGAGTTTAACCCTGATCACTGTGAGATGGAGTTTAACCCTGATCACTGTGAGATGGAGTTTAACCCTGATCACTGTGAGTTTAACCCTGATCACTGTGAGGTTAACCCTGATCACTGTGAGATGGAGATTAACCATGATCACTGTGAGGTTAACCCTGATCACTGTGAGTTTAACCCTGATCACTGTGAGATGGAGTTTAACCCTGATCACTGTGAGGTTAACCATGATCACTGTGAGGTTAACCCTGATCACTGTGAGTTTAACCCTGATCACTGGGAGATGGAGTTTAACCATGATCACTGTGAGGTTAACCCTGATCACTGTGAGTTTAACCCTGATCACTGTGAGATGGAGTTTAACCCTGATCACTGTGAGATGGAGTTTAACCCTGATCACTGTGAGTTTAACCCTGATCACTGTGAGTTTAACCCTGATCACTGTGAGATGGAGTTTAACCCTGATCACTGTGAGTTTAACCTGATCACTGTGAGATGGAGTTTAACCCTGATCACTGTGAGATGGAGTTTAACCCTGATCACTGTGAGGTTAACCCTGATCACTGTGAGTTTAACCCTGATCACTGTGAGATGGAGTTTAACCATGATCACTGTGAGTTTAACCCTGATCACTGTGAGATGGAGTTTAACCCTGATCACTGTGAGATGGAGTTTTAACCCTGATCACTGTGGGTACCTGATCTGTGAGTTTAACCCTGATCACTGTGGGGTTAACCCTGATCACTGTGAGATGGAGTTTAACCCTGATCACTGTGAGATGGAGTTTAACCCTGATCACTGTGAGGTTAACCCTGATCACTGTGAGGTTAACCCTGATCACTGTGAGATGGAGTTTAACCCTGATCACTGTGAGTTTAACCCTGATCACTGTGAGGTTAACCCTGATCACTGTGAGGTTAACCCTGATCACTGTGAGATGGAGTTTAACCCTGATCACTGTGAGTTTAACCCTGATCACTGTGAGATGGAGTTTAACCCTGATCACTGTGAGATGGAGTTTAACCCTGATCACTGTGAGATGGAGTTTAACCCTGATCACTGTGAGAGGGAGTTTAACCCTGATCACTGTGAGATGGAGTTTAACCCTGATCACTGTGAGATGGAGTTTCACCCTGATCACTGTGAGGTTAACCCTGATCACTGTGAGATGGAGTTTAACCCTGATCACTGTGAGTTTAACCCTGATCACTGTGAGGTTAACCCTGATCACTGTGAGTTTAACCCTGATCACTGTGAGTTTAACCCTAATCACTGTGAGATGGAGTTTAACCCCTGATCACTGTGAGTTTAACCCTGATCACTGTGAGATGGAGTTTAACCCTGATCACTGTGAGATGGAGTTTAACCCCTGATCACTGTGAGATGGAGATTAACCCTGATCACTGTGAGTTTAACCCTGATCACTGTGAGATGGAGTTTAACCCTGATCACTGTGAGTTTAACCCTGATCACTGTGAGATGGAGTTTAACCCTGATCACTGTGAGTTTAACCCTGATCACTGTGAGTTTAACCCTGATCACTGTCGAGGTTAACCCTGATCACTGTGAGGTTAACCCTGATCACTGTGAGGTTAACCCTGATCACTGTGAGATGGAGTTTAACCCTGATCACTGTGAGTTTAACCCTGATCACTGTGAGTTTAACCCTGATCACTGTGAGATGGAGTTTAACCCTGATCACTGTGAGATGGAGTTTAACCCTGATCACTGTGAGATGGAGTTTAACCCCTGATCACTGTGAGATGGAGTTTAACCCTGATCACTGTGAGATGGAGTTTAACCCTGATCACTGTGAGTTTAACCCTGATCACTGTGAGATGGAGTTTAACCCTGATCACTGTGAGATGGAGTTTAACCCTGATCACTGTGAGATGGAGTTTAACCCTGATCACTGTGAGTTTAACCCTGATCACTGTGAGATGGAGTTTAACCCTGATCACTGTGAGATGGAGTTTAACCCTGATCACTGTGAGATGGAGTTTAACCCTGATCACTGTGAGATGGAGTTTAACCCTGATCACTGTGAGTTTAACCCTGATCACTGTGAGATGGAGTTTAACCCTGATCACTGTGGAGTTTAACCCTGATCACTGTGAGATGGAGTTTAACCCTGATCACTGTGAGTTTAACCCTGATCACTGTGAGATGGAGTTTAACCCTGATCACTGTGAGGTTAACCCTGATCACTGTGAGATGGAATTTAACCCCGATCACTGTGAGTTTAACCCTGATCACTGTGAGATGGGAGTTTAACCCCTGATGACTGTGAGATGGAGTTTAACCCTGATCACTGTTGAGATGGAGTTTAACCCTGATCACTGTGAGATGGAGTTTAACCCTGATCACTGTGAGTTTAACCCTGATCACTGTGAGATGGAGTTTAACCCTGATCACTGTGAGATGGAGTTTAACCCTGATCACTGTGAGAGTTTAACCCTGATCACTGTGAGATGGAGTTTAACCCTGATCACTGTGAGATGGAGTTTTAACCCTGATCACTGTGAGATGGAGTTTAACTCTGATCACTGTGAGTTTAACCCTGATCACTGTGAGATGGAGTTTAACCCTGATCACTGTGAGATGGAGTTTAACCCTGATCACTGTGAGTTTAACCCTGATCACTGTAAGATGGAGTTTAACCCTGATCACTGTGAGGTTAACCCTGATCACTGTGAGATTGGAGTTTAACCCCTGATCACTGTGAGAGGAGTTAACCCTGATCACTGTGAGTTTAACCCTGATCACTGTGAGATGAGTTTAACCCTGATCACTGTGAGGTTAACCCTGATCACTGTGAGATGGAATTTAACCCCCGATCACTGTGAGTTTAACCCTGATCAACTGTGAGATGGAGTTTAACCCTGATGACTGTGAGATGAGTTTAACCCTGATCACTGTGAGATGGAGTTTAACCCTGATCACTGTGAGTTTAACCCTGATCACTGTGAGATGGAGTTTAACCCTGATCACTGTGAGATGGAGTTAACCCTGATCACTGTGAGTTTAACCCTGATACACTGTGAGATGGAGTTTAACCCTGATCACTGTGAGATGGAGTTTAACCCTGATCACTGTGAGTTTAACCCTGATCACTGTGAGATGGAGTTTAACCCTGATCACTGTGAGATGGAGTTTAACCCTGATCACTGTGAGTTTAACCCTGATCACTGTGAGATGGAGTTTAACCCTGATCACTGTGAGGTTAACCCTGATCACTGTGAGATGGAGTTTAACCCTGATCACTGTGAGATGGAGTTTAACCTGATCACTGTGAGTTTAACCCTGATCACTGTGAGATGAGTTTAACCCTGATCACTGTGAGGTTAACCCTGATCACTGTGAGATGGAGTTTAACCCTGATCACTGTGAGATGGGGTTTAACCCTGATCACTGTGAGGTTAACTCTGATCACTGTGAGATGGAGTTTAACCCTGATCACTGTGAGTTTAACCCTGATCACTGTGAGATAGAGTTTAACCCTGATCACTGTGAGATGGAGTTTAACCCTGATCACTGTGAGGTTAACCCTGATCACTGTGAGATGGAGTTTAACCCTGATCACTGTGAGTTTAACCCTGATCACTGTGAGTTTAACCCTGATCACTGTGAGTTTAACCCTGATCACTGTGAGGTTAACCCTGATCACTGTGAGGTTAACCCTGATCACTGTGAGGTTAACCCTGATCACTGTGAGATGGAGTTTAACCCTGATCACTGTGAGGTTAACCCCGATCACTGTGAGATGGAGTTTAACCCTGATCACTGTGAGGTTAACCCTGATCACTGTGAGTTTAACCCTGATCACTGTGAGTTTAACCTGATCACTGTGAGATGGAGTTTAACCCTGATCGTACTGTGAGATGGAGTTTAACCCTGATCACTGTGAGGTTAACCCTGATCACTGTGAGTTTAACCCTGATCACTGTGAGATGGAGTTTAACCCTGATCACTGTGAGATGGAGTTTAACCCTGATCACTGTGAGGTTAACCCTGATCACTGTGAGTTTAACCCTGATCACTGTGAGATGGAGTTTAACCCTGATCACTGTGAGGTTAACCCTGATCACTGTTAGATGGAGTTTAACCCTGATCACTGTGAGGTTAACCCTGATCACTGTGAGATGGAGTTTAACCCTGATCACTGTGAGGTTAACCCTGATCACTGTGAGTTTATCCCTGATCACTGTGAGATGGAGTTTAACCCTAATCACTGTGAGTTTAACCCTGATCACTGTGAGTTTTAACCCTGATCACTGTGAGTTTAACCCTGATCACTGTGAGATGGAGTTTAACCCTAATCACTGTGAGATTGGAGTTTAACCCTGATCACTGTGAGTTTAACCCTGATCACTGTGAGTTTAACCCTAATCACTGTGAGTTTAACCCTAATCACTGTGAGATGGAGTTTAACCCTGATCACTGTGAGTTTAACCCTGATCACTGTGAGTTTAACCCTGATCACTGTGAGATGGAGTTTAACCTGATCACTGTGAGATGGAGTTTAACCCTGATCATTGTGAGATGGAGTTTAACCCTGATCACTGTGAGGTTAACCCTGATCACTGTGAGATGGAGTTTAACCCTGATCACTGTGAGATGGAGTTTAACCCTGATCACTGTGAGGTTAACCCTGATCACTGTGAGGTTAACCCTGATCACTGTGAGGTTAACCCTGATCACTGTGAGTTTAACCCTGATCACTGTGAGTTTAACCCTGATCACTGTGAGGTTAACCCTGATCACTGTGAGATGGAGTTTAACCCTGATCACTGTGAGTTTAACCCTGATCACTGTGAGATGGAGTTTAACCCTGATCACTGTGAGATGGAGTTTAACCCTGATCACTGTGAGGTTAACCCTGACAGTGAGTGGGAGGACTTGAGGAAGGTGAGAGGAACAGAGGGGTTTTGGGGTGTCTGTCCACAGGCCCCTGTAGGTGGGGGACAGGTTAATAGGGGAGTTTAGAAGGAATACGGGACACTTGGGTTTATCAGTCGTTACAGAGACTGTGAGAGCAGGGAGGTAATGGACAGGCCTCTGGTTAGGGCCACAGCTGGAGGACTGGGGCCAGTTCTGGTCCCTCCTCTATAGGGAGGATGGGATTACACTGGAGGGGGTGCAGAGGGAGATCAGGAAGGCAGATGATGATCTGAATGGGGACAGATTGGGAAAGGGGGCAGGGGCAATGGCACCTGGGTGTCCTTGTACCCCAGTCTCTGAAAGTAAGCGTGCAGGTACAGCAGGCAGTGAGGAAGGGAAATGGGATGTGGGCCTTTATAGGGAGAGGATTCGAGTCCAGGAGCAGGGAGGTCTTGCTGCAATTATACAGGGCCTTGGGGAGACCACACCTGGAGTATTGTGGACAGGTTTGGTCTCCTTATCTGAGGAAGGATGTTCAGGTGATGGAGGGAGGGCAGCGAAGGGTTACCAGACTGATTCCTGGGAGGGCAGGGCTGATGGATGGAGAGAGACTGGATCAGTTAGGATTATATTCACTGGAGTTGTGTAACATTCTAACAGGACTAACATAGGAACAATGTTCCTGATGACTGGAGAGGCTGGAACCAAAGCGATAGGCCTTTTCGAACTAGACTAAGCAGGTATTTCCTCACCCAGAGATCAGTGAACACATGGAATCCTCTGCCACAGGAAACTGTTCAGACCAAAACACAATGTTTTAAAGGAAGGAGTCACCAACACAAAGATCAGGGGCAGTTGGAGATAGTGTTGAAGGATACAGTGGGACAGGGATCAGTCGCAGATATGGGCAGAGAAATGGCAGATGGAGTTTAATCCGGGGATGTGTGAGGTGGTGCACTTTGGGAGATTAAATGTTAAGGAAAAGTATCCAGTTAATGACAGGACCCTGAACAGCTTTCCCTGATGAAGGATTTATGCCCAAAACATCAACTCTCTTGCTCCTCAGAAGCTGCCTGATCTGCTGTGCTTTTCCAGCACCACACTCTCGACTCTGATCTCCAACATGTGCACTCCTCACTGTCCCCTCAGACCCTGAACAGCTTTGATGTACAGAGGGACCTTGGGGGTCCAGTCCCTAACTCCCTGAAAGTGACCACACAGGTAGACAGGGTGGGAAAGAAGGTGGATGACACACTTGCCTTTATTGGTCAGGGAACTGAGGACAAGACTCTGGGTGTCATCTTGCAGCTTTATAAGGCTTTGGATCGGCCCACACCCAGGGCACGATGTTCAATTCTGGTCCCCACATTCCAGGAAGGATATGGAGGCTTTGGAGAGGGTGTCAAAGGGGTTTCCCAGGATGCTCCCTGGATTAGAGGGTATGGGCTATAAGGAGAGGCTGGAAAAACTCAGGCTGTTTTCTCTGGAGCAATGGAGGCTGAGGGGAGACTTGACAGAAGTCTGTAACATTATGAGATGCACAGATAGGGTTAAAGGTCAAAATCTTCTTCCCAGAGTTGAAATCTCTAAAACTAGGGGGGGGGGCACGTATTTAAGGTGGGAGGGGGCAAGTTCAAAGGGGATGTGAGGGGGAAGGTTTTTACACAGAGAGGGGTAGGAGACTGGAACACACTGTCAGGGGGTGGTCGTGGAGGCTGGGACCACAGGGGGGGTTTAAGAGACTTTTAGATCAACACATAAATGTACCAGGAATGCAGGGAGATGGGCCAAGGGCAGGCAGAAGGGATTAGTGTCATTTGGTGTCATGTTCAACACCACATTGTGGTGTGAAGGGCCTGTTCCTCTCCTCGACTGTTGGGTGTTCGATGTTGATATGGTTCTTCGGGGTCAAGGGATCAGAGAGTCTGGGGAGAAATTAAACCAGAGACTGAGTTGGATGATCAGCCACATCAACTTGCTCAGCCCAGTTGGCCGAAATAATAGAGCAGGCTGGAAGGGCTGAACGGCCTCCTCCTACTCCCAATATCAATGTGTTGAAGCTCGGGTTGGTTCCTGGAGAGGAGGGAAAGCTGAGGGGGGGAGTGATCGAGGTGCGTAAGGTTATTGGGGGGGGGGGAGTGATCGAGGTGTGTAAGGTTATGGGGGGGGAGTGATCGAGGTGTGAAGGTTATGGGGGGGGAGTGATCGAGGTGTGTAAGGTTATGGGGGGGGAGTGATCGAGGTGTGTAAGGTTATGGGGGGGGAGTGATCGAGGTGTGTAAGGTTATGGGGGGGGAGGAGGGAGTGATCGAGGTGTGTAAGGTTATGGGGGGGAGTGATCGAGGTGTGTAAGGTTATGGGGGGGGAGTGATCGAGGTGTGTAAGGTTATGGGGGGGGAGTGATCGAGGTGTGTAAGGTTATGGGGGGGAGGAGGGAGTGATCGAGGTGTGTAAGGTTATGGGGGGGAGTGATCGAGGTGTGTAAGGTTATGGGGGGGAGTGATCGAGGTGTGTAAGGTTATGGGGGGGAGTGATCGAGGTGTGTAAGGTTATGGGGGGGGAGTGATCGAGGTGTGTAAGGTTATTGGGGGGGGGGGGGGGGAGTGATCGAGGTGTGTAAGGTTATGGGGGGAGTGATCGAGGTGTGTAAGGTTATGGGGGGGGAGTGATCGAGGTGTGTAAGGTTATGGGGGGGGAGGGGGGAGTGATCGAGGTGTGTAAGGTTATGGGGGGGGAGTGATCGAGGTGTGTAAGGTTATGGGGGGGAGGAGGGAGTGATCGAGGTGTGTAAGGTTATGGGGGGGAGGGGGGGAGTGATCGAGGTGTGTAAGGTTATGGGGGGGGAGGGGGGAGTGATCGAGGTGTGTAAGGTTATGGGGGGGAGGGGGGGAGTGATCGAGGTGTGTAAGGTTATGGGGGGGAGGGGGGAGTGATCGAGGTGTGTAAGGTTATGGGGGGGAGGGGGCAGTGATCGAGGTGTGTAAGGTTATGGGGGGGGGGGGGGGAGTGATCGAGGTGTGTAAGGTTATGGGGGGGGAGTGATCGAGGTGTGTAAGGTTATGGGGGGGGAGTGATCGAGGTGTGTAAGGTTATGGGGGGGGGAGTGATCGAGGTGTGAAGGTTATGGGGGGGGGAGTGATCGAGGTGTGTAAGGTTATGGGGGGGGGAGTGATCGAGGTGTGTAAGGTTATGGGGGGGGGAGTGATCGAGGTGTGTAAGGTTATGGGGGGGAGGAGGGAGTGATCGAGGTGTGTAAGGTTATGGGGGGGAGTGATCGAGGTGTGTAAGGTTATGGGGGGGGAGGGGGAGAGTGATCGAGGTGTGTAAGGTTATGGGGGGGGAGGGGAGTGATCGAGGTGTGTAAGGTTATGGGGGGGAGGGGGGAGTGATCGAGGTGTGTAAGGTTATGGGGGGGGGAGTGATCGAGGTGTGTAAGGTTATGGGGGGGAGGGGAGAGTGATCGAGGTGTGTAAGGTTATGGGGGGGGGGGGGGGAGTGATCGAGGTGTGTAAGGTTATGGGGGGGGGAGTGATCGAGGTGTGTAAGGTTATGGGGGGGAGGGGAGAGTGATCGAGGTGTGTAAGGTTATGGGGGGGAGGGGGGAGTGATCGAGGTGTGTAAGGTTATGGGGGGGGGAGTGATCGAGGTGTGTAAGGTTATGGGGGGGAGGGGGAGAGTGATCGAGGTGTGTAAGGTTATGGGGGGGAGGGGGGAGTGATCGAGGTGTGTAAGGTTATGGGGGGGAGGGGGGAGTGATCGAGGGGTGTAAGGTTATGGGGGGGAGGGGGGGGAGTGATCGAGGTGTGTAAGGTTATGGGGGGGGAGGGGGGGAGTGATCGAGGTGTGTAAGGTTATGGGGGGGAGGGGAGAGTGATCGAGGTGTGTAAGGTTATGGGGGGGAGGGGGGGATTGATTGAGGTGTGTAAGGTTATGGGGGGGAGTGATCGAGGTGTGTAAGGTTATGGGGGGGAGGGGGGGGGAGTGATCGAGGTGTGTAAGGTTATGGGGGGGAGGGGGGAGTGATCGAGGTGTGTAAGGTTATGGGGGGGGAGTGATCGAGGTGTGTAAGGTTATGGGGGGGAGGGGAGAGTGATCGAGGTGTGTAAGGTTATGGGGGGGAGTGATCGAGGTGTGTAAGGTTATGGGGGGGAGGGGGGAGTGATCGAGGTGTGTAAGGTTATGGGGGGGAGGGGGGAGTGATCGAGGTGTTTAAGGTTATGGGGGGGGGAGGGGGGAGTGATCGAGGTGTGTAAGGTTATGGGGGGGGAGTGATCGAGGTGTGTAAGGTTATGGGGGGGAGGGGGGAGTGATCGAGGTGTGTAAGGTTATGGGGGGGAGGGGGGAGTGATCGAGGTGTGTAAGGTTATGGGGGGGGAGGGGGGATTGATCGAGGTGTGTAAGGTTATGGGGGGGGAGGGGGGAGTGATCGAGGTGTGTAAGGTTATGGGGGGGAGGGGGGAGTGATCGAGGTGTGTAAGGTTATGGGGGGGAGGGGGGGGATTGATCGAGGTGTGTAAGGTTATGGGGGGGGAGGGGGGAGTGATCGAGGTGTGTAAGGTTATGGGGGGGAGGGGGGAGTGATCGAGGTGTGTAAGGTTATGGGGGGAGTGATCGAGGTGTGTAAGGTTATGGGGGGGAGGGGGGGGGAGTGATCGAGGTGTGTAAGGTTATGGGGGGGGAGGGGGGAGTGATCGAGGTGTGTAAGGTTATGGGGGTGGAGGGGGGGGAGTGATCGAGGTGTGTAAGGTTATGGGGGGGAGGGGGGAGTGATCGAGGTGTGTAAGGTTATGGGGGGGGAGTGATCGAGGTGTGTAAGGTTATGGGGGGGAGGGGAGAGTGATCGAGGTGTGTAAGGTTATGGGGGGGAGTGATCGAGGTGTGTAAGGTTATGGGGGGGAGGGGGGAGTGATCGAGGTGTGTAAGGTTATGGGGGGGGAGGGGGGAGTGATCGAGGTGTGTAAGGTTATGGGGGGAGGGGGAGAGTGATTGAGGTGTGTCAGGTTATGGGGGGGAGTGATCGAGGTGTGTAAGGTTATGGGGGGGAGGGGGGAGTGATCGAGGTGTGTAAGGTTATGGGGGGGAGGGGGGAGTGATCGAGGTGTGTAAGGTTATGGGGGGGGAGGGGGGATTGATCGAGGTGTGTAAGGTTATGGGGGGGGAGGGGGGAGTGATCGAGGTGTGTAAGGTTATGGGGGGGAGGGGGGAGTGATCGAGGGTGTGTAAGGTTATGGGGGGGGAGGGGGGATTGATCGAGGTGTGTAAGGTTATGGGGGGGGAGGGGGGGAGTGATCGAGGTGTGTAAGGTTATGGGGGGGGAGGGGGGAGTGATCGAGGTGTGTAAGGTTATGGGGGGGAGGGGGGATTGATCGAGGTGTGTAAGGTTATGGGGGGGGAGGGGGGAGTGATCGAGGTGTGTAAGGTTATGGGGGGGAGGGAGGGGGGAGTGATCGAGGTGTGTAAGGTTATGGGGGGGAGGGGGGAGTGATCGAGGTGTGTAAGGTTATGGGGGGGGAGGGGGGAGTGATCGAGGTGTGTAAGGTTATGGGGGGGAGGGGGGAGTGATCGAGGTGTGTAAGGTTATGGGGGGAGGGGGGATTGATCGAGGTGTGTAAGGTTATGGGGGGGGAGGGGGGAGTGATCGAGGTGTGTAAGGTTATGGGGGGGAGGGGGGGATTGATCGAGGTGTGTAAGGTTATGGGGGGGAGGGGAGAGTGATTGAGGTGTGTAAGGTTATGGGGGGGAGTGATCGAGGTGTGTAAGGTTATGGGGGGGGGGAGTGATCGAGGTGTGTAAGGTTATGGGGGGGGGAGGGGAGAGTGATCGAGGTGTGTAAGGTTATGGGGGGGGAGTGATCGAGGTGTGTAAGGTTATGGGGGGGAGTGTTCGAGGTGTGTAAGGTTATGGGGGGGGAGTGATCGAGGTGTGTAAGGTTATGGGGGGGGAGTGATCGAGGTGTGTAAGGTTATGGGGGGGGGAGGGGGGAGTGATCGAAATGTCGCTGTAATCGGGGACGGTGTCGTCAGGGGAATAGACACTGTCCTCTGTGACCAGGACCGAGAATCCTGAAGGCCGTGTTGCCTGCCTGGTGCCCAAGTTCAGGATCATTATCTGGGCTGCAGAGGAACCTGGGAGTGGGAGGGGAAAGAGTCCGTTGTCGTGGTCCATGTCGGTACCAACGATATCAGGAGGGAGAGGAAAGAGGTTCTGCTGAGGGAATATGAGCAGCGAGGGACTAAATTAGAAAGCAAAACCAAAAAGGTAACCATCTCTGGATTACCAGCTGAGCCACGAGCTAACTGCGTCTCGGCTGGTGTGGGAGAAACTGATTCAAATGCACAGGACCTTGGCCCCAGTCCTGGGGAAGGAGGGAGCTGTTCCAATCAATCAGGCTGGGACCAGAGTTGTCATAGTACACTGAGGAGTCGTCTAAGACTCGGGGGAAAAATGACAGTTGAACAAACTTGATGGCTCTGCATCTGAATGCATGAAGCTCCCAGAGTAAAGTCAATGAGTTAACAGCACCAGGAGAGAGAACTGACTCTGATTCAGTGGGTGCAGGGAGACCAGGTTGGGGAATTGCATCTCCAAGGGTATTCAGTGTTTCAGAAGGATTGGCAGGAAGGAGGTCGAGGTGGTGTAGCTTTGTTAGTAAAGGAGTTAATCAATGTTGCCATGAGAAATGAGATCAGTACCAGAGGTGAAGGGAAAGGTGTCTGGAGAGGGAGGAATCTCCAGGTAGCCAAACTATAGTCTCACAGTGAGGGACAGTGTAAAACAGGAAATACTGGGGGCTTCTAACAGAGCAATAACCATTGATTTCAATGTGTATATGGAGTGGATTAATCTAAGAGCCAGGGGTAGCCTGAAGGAAGGGATTGTTTCCTGGAGCCAACCAAGGAGTAGTCTATTCAGGACGTAGTGGGTGTGGTGTGTGGAAGTAGGATGAATGGATGTTCACTGGTCATGGGTGAATTACAAACTCAGCTGCAGCATGACAAACTGCAGTAAAACGAAGGTCATGACATCGACACGAGGACAGATCGGGACAGGAAGACAATAAGGTCGTGACAGGTGATGAGCCGTGACAGATGGTTAACGGGGATACGCAATTTCTCCCAAAAGGAAGGAAGATTCGAAGGTGGGGGAGATTATCATCCATGGCTAAGCAAGGGAGTTAAAGATTACATAAAGGCAAGAATGAAGACATCGCAGAGTCCAGTACTTCTCCATCAGTCTGTTTGGTACTCCCTGTCTAGTCATGGTTTTAATCCCATTCCTGTATCTTCAGTAATAAGGGAATAACCCCAGTACCTTCCACCAGAAAGACTGAGAAAATATCTGTAAAACTCCCCTGCCATTTCCTTGTCCCCAAAACGATCTCCCAGATTCTAAGGGGCCTGCGTTCACTTTGATCTCTCTCTAGATTTACAGGAGCTCTGATATTTTTCACTGTTCTGCCTTGGTCATTTACATTTCTCATTATTATCCAATCAGCCCCCCTCCACTGGATTCGGAAGTTACCTCTGTCTTCAGGGCTAGCAAGAGCTTTTGTCTCCTTATATGGATTTTCTCACAACCTAATACTCGCCTCAACTTCCTGGGTTGGCCCTGGTTGGTTTATCCCTCTTGGAGAATCCTTCCTCCATCCAGGGATGTATTTTTGCCAAGGGTCACAGATTATCACCTTAAATGTCTGTCACTACTTCCTTCCTGTCCTTCCTGTGAATCGATCTGCCCGGTTCACCTGAACAAATTCTATCCTTATTTCTTTGGAATTCCCTTTATTTCAGACATAACATCATAACATTCAAGATTATGGGCGCAAGCTAGGAATAGGGACTGGCGTAGGGTGGTGCTGACCCAGAGGAAGGGGGACTGGCGTAGGGAGGGTGGCGCTGAACCAGAGGAAGGCGGACTGGCGTAGGGAGGGTGGTGCTGACCCAGTGGAACGGGGGACTGGCGTAGGGAGGGTGGTATTGACCCAGTGGAAGTGGAGGCCCTCGTTTCTGCAATGTCTTGTGTATTGTGCATACTACATTCTAATGTTTAGAGCCCTTTCTGACTCTTCTTTTATTAAAACTGGGAGCTGTCCACAGATGCTGCTCGAGTTGCTCCGCACCTCCAGGAATGTGTTTTTGAAATCTATCCTCTATCAAAGCTAATCCCTCCCTGTGAAACACGAGGGGCTAGGTTCACACAAAGCTGGGTGGGAGAGTGAGCTGTGAGGAACATGCAGAGATGTCTCAGTGGGATTTGGACAGGCTGAGGGACTGGGGAAATACATGGCAGATGCAGGATAATGTGGATAAATGTGAGGTTATCCACAACAGGTGAATCCGTATCAGAAGGGGCAGAGTCTGGGAAAGGGCAGATGTGTCCTCGCCAGCCTTGCTGTTTCTAGACACCATGAGAGCACCCACACACAGTGCCTGTTTTAACAAAACAATACAAGTGAGAGTCCTTCACTGACCAATCAGACTCAATCTGCTTGCTTTCCCATTTCAACAGACCGTGGCAGTTCAGCATCTTTTTCAGTCAGACAAGCCAACCATGGGAGATGAAGTACTTTCACAGTTGTTGCCTGGTTTATTTACCCCCCTGAGACCGAGTGTGTGGTATCACAGCACTGACATACACCCTGCTGTGCTCACCTTTGCGCTCTTTGAGGAGTTGGAGCCTGCGCTCTCTCATCGCCTCACTCAGATTCTCCAGCATACGGTCAATACAGTTATCGAGAACCACTGAGCGGCTCTGGGTCCGGATCGTCTGTCTACAGATTGGACACTCCTCCTTCCTCTTCCTCCACTCCAGGATACAGTGACAGCAAAAACTGTGAGAACAGTTCAGAGTGACAGCCTGAGGGTAGATACACAGTGACAATCAGAGGCACCATGATGTAGACGAGCTGAAGGCCATTCAGCCCGATTTAACATGCTCACTGCTGATCCGATAATCCTCAACTCTATTTGCTTGCCTTTTCCCGATAACCCAGGATTCCCTTCCTGCTCAGCCTTCAGGATCATGGACCAGCCTCACCAGCTCTCCGTGATCAAGAATTCCACAGATTCAGGCCCTTCGGAGGGAAAGGAATTCCTCCTCGACTCTGGCTTAAATCTGTGATCCTTATTCTGAGAACAGATCCTCAGGTCCGAGACTCTCCCACAAGTGGAACAACCTCCCCACGTTAACCTGGTTAGAGATCCCAACCAATCTTGTATGTTTCCATAAAACCATCAGATATTGTTGTAGAATGAGACCATTCGGCCCATCAAGTCTGCTCCTTCATTCGATCATGGCTGATATCTTTCTTAACCCCCCTCCCCCACCTCCTCCCTGTACCCCACGATCCCCTTACTCATCGAGAACCTCCCTCTCTCTCTCTGTCATGGACACACTCAGTGACTTGTCCTCCACAGCCCGATGCAGCAATGAGTCCCACAGATTCCCCCCACCCCACCCACTGGCTGAAGAAATTCCTCCTCCTCTCTGTCCCTTCACCCTGAGGCTGTGCCCTCGGGTCCCAGTCTCTCCTACAGCAGAAACATCATCTCCATGACCACTCGATCCAGGTCTCTCAGGGTTCTGGACGTTTCAATCAGATCCCCCCCCCCATCCTTCTGAACCCCATCGAGTACAGACCCAGTGTCCTCAGCTGCTCCTCATGTGACAAACCCTCCATCCCCAGGATCATTCGTGTAAACCCCCTGTGGACCCTCCTCCCTCCAACACCAGCACGTCCTTCCTTAGATACGGGGCCCAAAACTGCTCTCAATGTTCCAAATGTGGTCTGACCAGAGTGTGATCCAGCCTCATTTCTGGATGAGTGGTGCTGGAAGAGCACAGCAGTTCAGGCAATATCCAAGTAGCCTCAGCAGGACATCCCTGCTCTTGTATTGTAACCCTCTGGAAATTAACACTAACATTACATTGACCTTCCTACCTGCCAACTGAACCTGCCTGTTAACCTGAAGAGAATCCTGAACCAGGACTCCCAAGGACCTTTATGCTTTTGATTCCTGAAGCCTTTCCCCATTTAGGGAATAGCCCACTGCTCTATTCTTCCGACCAAAGTGTAAAACCTCCCCCTTTCCCACCTGCCAATTCCTGATCATTCCGTGCAGACCCAGGATCAGGTGAATGAACCTTGTCAGGATTCCCTCCAGTCCCTGTCTATCCTGGGAAACACAATGACTGCAGATGCTGGACACCAGATTCGGGATGAGTGGTGCTGGAAGAGCACAGCAGTTCAGGCAGTATCCGAAGAGCTTGGGCTTTTGCCCGAAACATCGATTTCGAAGCTGCTTGGATGCTGCCTGAACCTCCATGCCTGTCTATCCTGCTGAGATAACAAACCCAAACCTCTCAGACTGTTCTCTGCTTGAGTCCCGAAGGTGAACCTAATGTTTACAATCCATTAACATTCCCCGTTACCCACTCAATTCCCAAACACTGGCTTTTGGCCATTCATGGCCAAGGTCCCTCCAAGCCCTTGCTTGACTTTCTGCGGCTTCTTGAGAGAGAGACAGGAAAAGAGAGAGAGAGAGAGAGAGAGAGAGAATGGGGAGAGTGAGGAGGAGGAGAGTTCAGAGTGACTCGGAGGGGAGGGAGACGGGGTTTGGTGGAATGGGATACCGGAGATTGGATGTCCTACCTCAATGAAGTGCTCAGAGCAGATGATACATTGCAGCTCATTCTCCAGGACATCAGTCAGTTGGGCAGCTGCTTGGTCCCTGTGAATCTTCACCTGCTCAGCAAAACAGACAGGGAGCAGCAATATTACAGCTCAGTACACCCAGTCACCCCTTCATCACCGCTCACGGTCACTCACCGAGGGGTCACAGAGCTAACGGTCACTCACCGAGGGGTCACAGAGCTAACGGTCACTCACCGAGGGGTCACACGGCTAACGGTCACTCACCGAGGGGTCACAGAGCTAACGGTCACTCACCGAGGGGTCACACGGCTAACGGTCACTCACTGAGGGGTCACAGAGCTAACGGTCACTCACCGAGGGGTCACACGGCTAACGGTCACTCACCGAGGGGTCACAAAGCTAACGGTCACTCACCGAGGGGTCACACGGCTAACGGTCCCTCACCGAGGGGTCACAGAGCTAACGGTCACTCACCGAGGTGTCACACGGCTAACGGTCCCTCACCGAGGGGTCACACGGCTAACGGTCACTCACCGAGGGGTCACAGAGCTAACGGTCACTCACCGAGGGGTCACACGGCTAACGGTCACTCACCGAGGGGTCACACGGCTAACGGTCACTCACCGAGGGGTCACAGAGCTAACGGTCACTCACCGAGGGGTCACACGGCTAACGGTCACTCACCGAGGGGTCACAGAGCTCACGGTCACTCACCGAGGGGTCACACGGCTAACGGTCACTCACCGAGGGGTCACAGAGCTAACGGTCACTCACCGAGGGGTCACAGAGCTCACGGTCACTCACCGAGGGGTCACAGAGCTAACGGTCACTCACCGAGGGGTCACACGGCTAACGGTCACACACCGAGGGGTCACACGGCTAACGGTCACTCACCGAGGGGGTCACAGTGCTAACGGTCACACACGGAGGGGTCACAGAGCTAACGGTCACTCACTGAGGGGTCACACGGCTAACGGTCACTCACCGAGGGGTCACAGAGCTAACGGTCACTCACCGAGGGGTCACAGAGCTAACGGTCACTCACCGAGGGGTCACACGGCTAACGGTCACTCACCGAGGGGTCACACGGCTAACGGTCACTCACCGAGGGGTCACACGGCTAATGGTTACTCACCGAGGGGTCACAGAGCTAACGGTCACTCACCGAAGGGTCACAGAGCTAACGGTCACTCACCGAGGGGTCACACGGCTAACGGTCACTCACCGAGGGGTCACAGAGCTAACGGTCACTCACCGAAGGGTCACAGAGCTAACGGTCACTCACCGAGGGGTCACACGGCTAACGGTCACTCACCGAGGGGTCACAGAGCTAACGGTCACTCACCGAGGGGTCACACGGCTAACGGTCACTCACCGAGGGGTCACACGGCTAATGGTTACTCACCGAGGGGTCACAGAGCTAACGGTCACTCACTGAAGGGTCACACGGCTAACGGTCACTCACCGAGGGGTCACAGAGCTAACGGTCACTCACCGAGGGGTCACAGAACTAACGGTCAGTCACCGAGGGGTCACACGGCTAACGGTCACTCACCGAGGGGTCACACGGCTAACGGTCACTCACCGAGGGGTCACAGAGCTAACGGTCACTCACCGAGGGGTCACAGAGCTCACGGTCACTCACGAGGGGTCACACGGCTAACGGTCACTCACCGAGGGGTGACACGGCTAACGGTCACTCACCGAGGGGTCACAGAGCTAACGGTCACACACCGAGGGGTCACAGAGCTAACGGTCACTCACCGAGGGGTCACAGAGCTCACGGTCACTCACCGAGGGGTCGCACGGCTAACGGTCACTCACCGAGGGGTCACAGAGCTAACGGTCACTCACCGAGGGGTCACACGGCTAACGGTCACTCACCGAGGGGTCACAGAGCTAACGGTCACACACCGAGGGGTCACAGAGCTAACGGTCACTCACCGAGGGGTCACAGAGCTAACGGTCACTCACCGAGGGGTCACACGGCTAACGGTCACTCACCGAGGGGTCACAGAGCTAACGGTCACACACCGAGGGGACACAGAGCTAACGGTCACTCACCGAGGGGTCACACGGCTAACGGTCACTCACCGAGGGGTCACAGAGCTAACAGTCACTCACCGAGGGGTCACACGGCTAACGGTCACTCACCGAGGGGTCACAGAGCTAATGGTCACCCACCGAGGGGTCACAGAGCTCACGGTCACTCACCGAGGGGTCACAGAGCTAACGGTCACTCACCGAGGGGTCACAGAGCTCACGGTCACTCACCGAGGGGTCACAGAGCTAACGGTCACTCACCGAGGGGTCACACGGCTAACGGTCACTCACCGAGGGGTCACAGAGCTAACGGTCACACACCGAGGGGTCACAGAGCTAACGGTCACTCACCGAGGGGTCACAGAGCTAATGGTCACTCACCGAGGGGTCACACGGCTAACGGTCACTCACCGAGGGATCACAGAGCCAACGGTCACACACCGAGGGGTCACACGGCTAACGGTCACTCACCGAGGGGTCACACGGCTAACGGTCACTCACCGAGGGGTCACAGAGCTAACGGTCACTCACCGAGGGGTCACACGGCTAACGGACACACACTGAGGGGTCACAGAGCTAACGGTCACTCACCGAGGGGTCACAGGGCTAACGGTCACTCACCGAGGGGTCACAGGGCTAACGGTCAGACACCGAGGGGTCACACGGCTAACGGTCAGACACTGAGGGGTCACACGGCTAACAGTCACTCACCGAGGGGTCACAGAGCTAACGGTCAGACACCGAGGGGTCACACGGCTAACGGTCACTCACCGAGGGGTCACAGAGCTAATGGTCACTCACTGAGGGGTCACAGAGCTAACGGTCACTCACCGAGGGGTCACACGGCTAATGGTTACTCACCGAAGGGTCACAGAGCTAACGGTCACTCACCGAGGGGTCACACGGCTAACGGTTACTCACCGAGGGGTCACAGAGCTAACGGTCACTCACTGAGGGGTCACACGGCTAACAGTCACTCACCGAGGGGTCACAGAGCTCACGGTCACTCACCGAGGGGTCACACGGCTAACAGTCACTCACCGAGGGGTCACAGAGCTAACGGTCACTCACTGAGGGGTCACAGAGCTAACGGTCACTCACCGAGGGGTCACACGGCTAACGGTCACTCACTGAAGGGTCACAGAGCTAACGGTCACTCACCGAGGGGTCACACGGCTAACGGTCACTCACTGAAGGGTCACAGAGCTAACGGTCACTCACCGAGGGGTCACACGGCTAACGGTCACTCACCGAGGGGTCTCACGGCTAACGGTCACTCACCGAGGGGTCACAGAGCTAACGGTCACTCACCGAGGGGTCACACGGCTAACGGTCACTCACTGAAGGGTCACTGAGCTAACGGTCACTCACTGAGGGGTCACAGAGCTAACGGTCACTCACCGAGGGGTCACACGGCTAACGGTCACTCACTGAGGGGTCACAGAGCTAACGGTCACTCACTGAGGGGTCACACGGCTAACGGTCACTCACCGAGGGGTCACAGAGCTAACGGTCACTGACTCAGGGGTCACACGGCTAACGGTCACTCATCGAGGGGTCACAGGGCTAATGGTCACTCACTGAGGGGTCACAGAGCTAACGGTCACTCACTGAGGGGTCACAGAGCTAACGGTCACTGACTGAGGGGTCACACGGCTAACGGTCACTCACCGAGGGGTCACAGAGCTAACGGTCACTCACCGAGGGGTCACACGGCTAATGGTCACTCACTGAGTGGTCACACGGCTAACGGTCACTCACTGAGGGGTCACAGAGCTAACGGTCACTCACTGAGGGGTCACACGGCTAACGGTCACTCACCGAGGGGTCACAGAGCTAACGATCACTGACTGAGGGGTCACACGGCTAACGGTCACTCATCGAGGGGTCACAGGGCTAACGGTCACTCACTGAGGGGTCACAGAGCTAACGGTCACTCACCGAGGGGTCACAGAGCTAACGGTCACTGACTGAGGGGTCACACGGCTAACGGTCACTCACCGAGGGGTCACAGAGCCAACGGTCACTCACCGAGGGGTCACACGGCTAACGGTCACTCACCGAGGGGTCACAGAGCTAACGGTCACTCACCGAGGGGTCACACGGCTAACGGTCACTCACCGAGGGGTCACAGAGCTAACGGTCACTCACTGAGGGGTCACAGAGCTAACGGTCACTCACCGAGGGGTCACACGGCTAACGGTCACTCACCGAGGGGCCACAGAGCTAACGGTCACTCACCGAGCGGTCACACGGCTAATGGTCACTCACCGAGGGGTCACAGAGCTAACGGTCACTCACCGAGGGGTCACACGGCTAACGGTCACTCACCGAGGGGTCACAGAGCTAACGGTCACTCACCGAGGGGTCACACGGCTAACGGTCACTCACCGAGGGGTCACTCACCGAGGGGTCACAGAGCTAACGGTCAGACACCGAGTGGACACACGGCTAACGGTCACTCACTGAGGGGTCACAGAGCTAACGGTCACTCACCGAGGGGTCACAGAGCTCACGGTCACTCACCGAGGGGTCACTCACCGAGGGGTCACAGAGCTAACGGTCAGACACCGAGTGGACACTCGGCTAACGGTCACTCACCGAGGGGTCACACGGCTAATGGTCACTCACCGAGGGGTCACACGGCTAACGGTCACACACCGAGGGGTCACAGAGCTAACGGTCACTCACCGAGGGGTCACACGGCTAACGGTCACTCACCGAGGGGTCACAGAGCTAACGGTCACTCACTGAGGGGTCACAGAGCTCACGGTCACTCACCGAGGGGTCACTCACCGAGGGGTCACAGAGCTAACGGTCAGACACCGAGTGGACACTCGGCTAACGGTCACTCACCGAGGGGTCACTCACCGAGGGGTCACACGGCTAACGGTCAGACACCGAGTGGACACTCAGCTAACGGTCAGACACTGAGTGGACACTTGGCTAACGGTCACTCACCGAGCGGTCACACGGCTAACGGTCACTCACCGAGCGGTCACTCGGCCAACGGTCACTCACCGAGCGGTCACTCGGCTCATGGTCACTCACCGAGCGGTCACTTGGCTAACGGTCACTCACCGAGCGGTCACACGGCTGATGGTCACTCACCGAGCGGTCACTCGGCCAACGGTCACTCACTGAGCGGACACACGGCTGATGGTCACTCACTGAGCGGTCATACACACCCCAGTCGTCAGTGATTGCCTGGTCAAGGAGGGGCTGAGCTGCATTTCCTGCCCCTGTCCCTAGTTGCCCCCCCCCCCTTGAGAATGTGGGGGTGAGCTGCCTTCCTGACCCACTGCAGTCCGTGTGCTGTGGGTAGACCCACAGTGTCCCTGAGGGAGGGAATTCCAGGATTCAGACCCAGTGACAGCGAGGGAACGGGGAGATATTTCCCAGTCGGGATGGGGAGGGGTTTGGAGGGGACCTTGCAGGTGACCTGGTGGTATAGCAGCAGAAATGAGGCTATTCAGCCCGTAGAGTCTGCTGCATCACTCGCTCAAGGCTGGTCTGTTTCTCAACCCGATTTGCCTGCCTCCTCCCTGTCCCCCTTGATCCCCTTACTGGTAAGGATCTCTCTACCTGAAAGAGACTCACTGACCTGGTCTCCACAGTTTCCCCACAGTCAGGTCCCCCTGATTCACTCGGCTTTTCTGTGCTCCTTACACGGTGTATTGGCCCAACCATCACCAAGCTCGTGGATGTGACCCTGGCTCCCCTCCCCAATACCAGGTCATTCCTGGGCCTCCCCTTCCAAAACACAGCCCAACCCTGTGAAGGACTAACCTTCCTCTCCTGCAGTTCTCTGTCTTTGGCTTGAATTATGTCCTCCAACTCCTTTCTCTGTCGGCTTAGGGCTGCCTTCAGCTCCTGGTCACACGCAAACATATCTCCGAATGAGAGACGGGCAGAGAGAGAGAGAGAGAGAGACACGGCCACAAACATATCTCCGAATGAGAGACGGGCAGAGAGAGAGAGAGAGAGAGAGAGAGAGACACGGCCACAAACAGAGAGACAGCAAGACATACACAGAGAGGGACAGGGACAACTAGACAGATGGATATATCCGACAGGCAGATAGAGAGAAATACAAGGCACACCAAAACACAGACAGAAACATACATCCTCCAGACAGAGAGAGATATAGACGGGTATGATCATATAACACACATAAATCAGAAGAGGGAGTGACAGAGCAGATAGATATCGAGAGACACCCACCCACCCACTAGACAGAGACAGACCCTGGAAAGACGATTTAAAGTGTGTGTTTTTGTATTTCTTACTGTGGTCTGCAATGAGGAATAGTTGAGGTGTTATTCCAGTTATCAAATGGAGTAACCTGGCCCTGATTGTGAGCACTGTTAACCCCAGAGCCGCTGGTTCAAGCAGGAGAAGGTACCGAGGAGCTGGAGCGAAAGGGCTGTATAAAGAGAGCTTCAGTCAGCAGCCCCTTTGCTGGTTGCTCAGAGGCCCACAGTGTTCTGTTCCCTGTGTGTCAGCGGAGAGAGGTTTTCAGTTCTCAGGTTGCTGAACAGTCTGGCCCTGTCAACAGGGTACTGACAAGTGACTGGTTTGCTGCAACTTTGGGCCTTATTAGGAAGCCTGAAGAAATTGAGTTTAGTTTTCCTTCAGCAGCTGTTGTGAGCAGTGAGTTTTTGTTAATAAAGCAGAATTTTTTTTGTTCTCAGTGGGAACCAGACATCCCATCCCTCCCAGGTAACAGCATTCAGCGACGGCCAGGCAGGAAGCAGGGTCTGTGAACAGGGACCACGGGCCTGCCTCTCAGCACGACACCCCTGGCTGGGTATCTGAGTGCGTGTGGCTGAACGGGTACATGTCTAACAGGCAGTTTATAAAGGGATGAGACTTTTAACTCGGGCCGTTACGTGCTGATAACTCGGAACTGCTTCCAAATAGCAACAGTTTATTTAATTGTCACAAACAGACATTCTGGACCAGTACAGAAACCTGGATCTGCAAAGCCAAGAAATTGGGGAGTTCTGGGTATTTTACCTTGTGTGATGCCTCTGGGTGTACTGGGGCATGACTCCCAGCACTGTCCCAGTCTGGCGGTGATAAAATGGGGTGGGGGTGGGGGGGGTCTCACTCCAAAGTGACTTGAAATTCATTGGTGGAATTCATTGCCGTGGAGCACAGTGGAGGCCAGGACATTGAGTGTCTTCAAGGCAGAGATTGATAAAACTCCCCATCTCACAAGGAATTAAGGGCTACTGGGAAAGTGCGGGTAAGTGGCGTTGAAACACCCATCAGCCATGAGCAAATGGCAGAGTGGACTGGATGGGCCGAATGGACTCCCTTTCAATCCTATATCTGATGGAAACATAGGCAACAATAACAGCTGGTCCTGAATGGAAATAACAGAGGTGGTAATCTCAGGATTACTCCCGCTGGCACATGCGAGTCAGAGTCGGAATGACAGAATGTTCAGGATAAATGTGGGGCTTGAGAGATGCTGCAGGGGGGAGGGGTCCAGATGTTTGGGACATTCGGCCCGGTTCCTGGGGAGGTGAGACTATTATAAATTGGACGGTCTACACCTGGGCCAGACTGGAACCAAGGTCCTCAGGGGTGCTTTTGCTAACGCTGTTGGGGAGGGTTTACACGAATGTGACGACAGGGGGATGGGAACCAATTGAGGTGGTTAGAGGACAGTAAGGAGGTGGTAACTAAAGCCTGTTGGGAACTGGATAATGGAGTCAGCGTGACGGAGGGGAAGGTGAAGAGGAGGCAGGGAGCGGTGGGTGAACACAGAGGGACGGGTGGTCTGAGGTGCATTTGGTTTACTGCACCAAGTGTAGTCGGTGAGGTGGATAAACTTAGGGCTTGGATTAGTACCTGGGAGTATGATGTGACTGCTCCTCCTGAATCTGGGATCGGGGAAGGGCATGATGGATAACTAAGTATCCCAGGATATAGATGGTTCAGGCAGGACAGAGAGGGAGGGAAAAGGGGGTGGAGGAGTTACATTACTGGTCAGTGAGGATCTCACAGCTGTGCTGAAGGAGGGCACTAGGAAGGGCTCAAGCAGTGAGACAATATGGGCAGAGCTCAGAAATAGGAAGGGTGTGGGAACAATGTAGGGGCTATACTACAGGCCTCCCGACAGTGAGGGTGAGGGAGAGGTACAAATATGGAAACAGGTTATGGAAAGGTATAGGAACAACAGGGTGGTGGGGATCAGAGATTTTAATTTCCCCAACTTTGACTGGGATTCCCTTAGTGGTAGAGGTCTGGATGGAGCAGAATTTGTAAGGAACATCCAGGAGGGTTTTCGAGAGCAGGAAGGGGCCATAGTGGGGTCTGGTGTTGGGGAATGAGCCCAGCCAGGTGGGTGAAGTCTCAGTGGGGGATCACTTTGGGAATAATGATCACAATCCCGTGTGTTTTAGAATACTCGTGGACAAAGACGAGAGTGGTCCTAAAGGAAGAGAGCTAAATTGGGGGAAGGCCAAGACCCAGCAGGAGCTGGGGAATGGAGATTGGGAGCAGCTGTTGGAGGGTAAATCCCCATTTGATATGTGGGAGGCTTTTAAAGGGAGGTTGATTAGAATTCAGGAGAGACATCTCCCTGTGAACATGAGGGATAGAAATGGCAAGATTAGGGAACCATGGATGGCAGGTGAAATTGTGAGACTAACGAAGAGGAAAAAGGAAGCGTACATAAGGTCCAGGTGACTGAAAACAGATGAAGCTTTGGAAGAATATTGGGAATGTAGGACCAATCTGAAACGAGGAATGAAGAGGCTCAAGGGGACATGAGATATCCTGAGTGAGCAGGGTTAAGGAAAACCCCAAAGCCTTTTATTCATAGAGAAGGAGCAAGACCGAAGAATTGTTGTCATTGAGGTCACACTGTTTGCACACAGACTGTCTGTGAGCCACCAGAAACCCCTCTCGTCAGGTTCCCCAGTTCTTCCTCATCCCCTATATTTTGATTCAGGAGCCCAGTATCAGGTTCACCAAGCTCACTCTTCATTATCCTATTGTCTAATGGTCACTCCGCCTCATCAGACAGTCTGGCTGCTCAGTTAACCTTTCTCATTACACTATTCCCCCCTAAATCCGGAGTAGCCTGTTCTGTGGTTGGTTCCCCAATGTTTAGTGGATAAAGTGTGAAGCTGGCAAAAAACAAAGCAGCTTCAGCAGCATCAGAGGGGAGGGGAGTCAATGTTTCCAGGTGGAACCAGTCCTATGAAAGGTTCGGCCCTGAAAGATTGACCCCTCATCTCCTCGGATGTTGCGGGAGCCGCTGTGTGGTTGCTTACCCCACACTTTATCCAGTCAGACTCTCCAGCATCTACAGTCCTCATGGTCCCCAATGTATCAGTCTAACCAACTCACATACCCAATCCAGCAAATCCCCATCTACAATACCACGGCCGGTTTAATCCCCACCCACAATACCACGGCCGGTTTAATCCCCACACACAATACCACGGCCGGTTTAATCCCCATCTACAATACCACGGCCGGTTTAATCCCCACCCACAATACCACGGCCGGTTTAATCCCCATCTACAATACCACGGCCGGTTTAATCCCCACCCACAACACCACGGCAGGTTTAATCCCCACCCACAACACCACGGCCGGTTTAATCCCCACCCACAACACCACGGCCGGTTTAATCCCCACCTACAATACCACGGCCGGTTTAATCCCCACCCACAATACCACGGCCGGTTTAATCCCACCCACAATACCACGGCCGGTTTAATCCCCACCCACAATACCACGGCCGGTTTAATCCCCACCCACAATACCACGGCCGGTTTAATCCCCACCCACAATACCACGGCCGGTTTAATCCCCACCCACAATACCACGGCCGGTTTAATCCCCACCCACAATACCACGGCCGGTTTAATCCCACCCACAATACCACGGCCGGTTTAATCCCCACCCACAATACCACGGCCGGTTTAATCCCCACCCACAATACCACGGCCGGTTTAATCCCCACCCACAATACCACGGCCAGTTTAATCCCCACCCACAATACCACGGCCAGTTTAATCCCCACCCACAATACCGCGGCCGGTTTAATCCCCACCCACAATACCACGGCCGGTTTAATCCCCACCCACAATACCACGGCCAGTTTAATCCCCACCTACAATACCACGGCCAGTTTAATCCCACCCACAATACCACGGCCAGTTTAATCCCCACCACAATACCGCGGCCGGTTTAATCCCCACCCACAATACCACGGCCGGTTTAATCCCACCCACAATACCACGGCCGGTTTAATCCCACCCACAATACCACGGCCAGTTTAATCCCCATCTACAATACCGCGGCCAGATTAATCCCCACCCCAATACCACGGCCAGTTTAATCCCCATCTACAATACCACGGCCAGTTTAATCCCCAACCCCAATACCACGGCCGGTTTAATCCCCACCTACAATACCACGGCCAGTTTAATCCCCATCTACAATACCACGGCCAGTTTAATCCCCACCCCCAATACCACGGCCAGTTTAATCCCCACCCCCAATACCACGGCCAGTTTAATCCCCATCTACAATACCGCGGCCAGTTTAATCCCCACCCACAATACCATGGCCAGTTTAATCCCCACCCACAATACCGCGGCCAGTTTAATCCCCATCTACAATACCACGGCCAGTTTAATCCCCAACCCCAATACCACGGCCGGTTTAATCCCCACCTACAATACCACGGCCAGTATAATCCCCATCTACAATACCACGGCCAGTTTAATCCCCACCTACAATACCACGGCCAGTTTAATCCCCACCCCCAATACCACGGCCAGTTTAATCCCCATCTACAATACCACGGCCAGTTTAATCCCCACCCACAATACCACGGCCGGTTTAATCCCCATCTACAATACCGCGGCCAGTTTAATCCCCACCCCCAATACCACGGCCAGTTTAATCCCCATCTACAATACCACGGCCAGTTTAATCCCCAACCCAATACCACGGCCAGTTTAATCCCCATCTACAATACCACGGCCAGTTTAATCCCCAACCCCAATACCACGGCCGGTTTAATCCCCACCTACAATACCACGGCCGGTTTAATCCCCACCCACAATACCACGGCCGGTTTAATCCCCACCCACAATACCACGGCCGGTTTAATCCCCACCCACAATACCACGGCCGGTTTAATCCCCACCTACAATACCACGGCCGGTTTAATCCCCACCCACAATACCACGGCCGGTTTAATCCCCACCCACAATACCACGGCCGGTTTAATCCCCATCTACAATACCACGGCCAGTTTAATCCCCACCCCCAATACCACGGCCGGTTTAATCCCCACCCACAATACCGCGGCCGGTTTAATCCCCACCCACATACCGCGGCCAGTTTAATCCCCACCTACAATACCGCGGCCAGTTTAATCCCCACCCACAATACCGCGGCCGGTTTAATCCCCACCCACAATACCGCGGCCGGTTTAATCCCCACCCACAATACCACGGCCGGTTTAATCCCCACCCACAATACCACGGCCAGTTTAATCCCCACCTACAATACCACGGCCAGTTTAATCCCCACCCACAATACCACGGCCGGTTTAATCCCCACCCACAATACCACGGCCGGTTTAATCCCCACCCACAATACCACGGCCGGTTTAATCTCCATCCACAATACCACGGCCGGTTTAATCCCCACCCACAATACCACGGCCAGATTAATCCCCACCCACAATACCACGGCCAGATTAATCCCCATCTACAATACCACGGCCGGTTTAATCTCCATCCACAATACCACGGCCGGTTTAATCCCCACCCCCAATACCACGGCCGGTTTAATCCCCACCCCCAATACCACGGCCGGTTTAATCCCCACCCACAATACACGGCCGGTTTAATCCCCACCCACAATACCACGGCCGGTTTAATCCCCACCCACAATACCACGGCCAGTTTAATCCCCCACCCACAATACCGCGGCCAGTTTAATCCCCACCCACAATACCACGGCCGGTTAATCCCCACCCACAATACCACGGCCGGTTTAATCCCCACCCACAATACCGCGGCCAGTTTAATCCCCACCCACAATACCACGGCCGGTTTAATCCCCACCCACAATACCACGGCCGGTTTAATCCCCACCCACAATACCACGGCCAGTTTAATTTCTCCAATCCATATGTAAATTAGAAATGTAAAGAGAAACTGTTGCGGAAAGATGAAGATCAGCATAAAACGCAGGTGGAATCAGGAGACACCAGGGGCTGAGGGAGAGAACCGGAGTCACAAAGCGCAGCCTGGAAGGTAATGTTTGCAGAGACCCTGCCAAAGCACGTGGGGGCATTCCTCATATCGTCTGAGCAAGTGGCTCGGCAAACAAATTGGGAAAAACCACGTTTGAACGTTGCTCATACAGGGGAAGTTGCCAGGTAAGGTACAGGACATTTACGCTGCACTGTCAGGGGCAAGTTTCTCAGGATTATGAGACAGGCAAGATGGTTATATTGGCTACATATGGGTTAGTGCCTGGAGCAAACAGGCAAGGGTGCTGGGGTTGAAGGGATACAACCTGAACAAACCAATATTCAACTCAAGAGGGTTAAACAGAGTAATGTTGACAGCTGGACAAGAGCATTAGAAACTGAAACTATGAATCAAGCTCTCTGGGAGGTTACTCTCATCAAAGAATCTCAATTAAAAGGATGATGGTAGGGATACCACAGAGAAATCTCTAACAGAGAGACCTGTAACACTCAGTCAGGCCTGGAAAGGGAAAACACGCAGGAAGCAGGCTCCATGACCAGGCAGGTCATAACCAGAGTCACTGGGGTTGGTCAGCCATTTCAGACTGAGGGGAGGAGGAGAAATATCTTCATTCACAGACTGGGGAGCCTGGGGAATTCTCTCCAAACCAATGATCTGATTCAATTTATGATTATTATCACATTGTACCGAAACACAGAGTTTGGGTGTTATCCAAACAAATCACCAGAGAAATAGCAGAGAAGATTTTCAGGGAAAGAGGCACCAATTTCAGATGGAGTTGGGAAGGGATTTCTTCTCTCCAAGAGGATGAGAGTCTTTGGAGAGAAAGAGAGAGGGAAATACACACACAGACACACACACACACACACACAGACACACACAGAGGGGACGGAGAGGGAAAGGCAGATTTCAGGAGCTACACACAGGGAGAGAAACAAGCTTGTGCTCACACATCACTTCACATACACACACCGAGACAGAGATTCCAGGACCGGTACTCTGACACCCACCTTTCGCTCCTGCTGCTCTGTGGGCAGGGATTTGTGCAGCTTTCCCTGCAGCTCTTGCAGCCCCTGAACACTGGCAGCCAGCTCTTCAACGTGACTGTCGTTTTCCCAGGTATTGACAGTGCATCTGCCTGTACCCCTGGTATTGCTCTCAGTGTACTTGAAGGGTCCGTTTGGATACAAGTCTTTCTCATCATGCTGGGCCCGGGGTGTGTACCCGCTCTGAGTCTCTGCCTGTCTTGGCTGGGCCCGGGGTGTGTACCCGCTCTGAGTCTCTGCCTGTCTTGGCTGGGCCCGGGGTGTGTACCCGCTGTGAGTCTCTGCCTGTCTTGGCTGTGCCCGGGTCTGTACCCTCTGTGAGTCTCTGCCTGTCTTGGCTGGGCCCGGGTGTGTACCCGCTGTGAGTCTCTGCCTGTCTTGGCTGGGCCCGGGGTGTGTACCCGCTGTGAGTCTCTGCCTGTCTTGGCTGTGCCCGGGGTCTGTACCCTCTGTGAGTCTCTGGCTGTCTTGGCTGGGCCCGGGGTGTGTACCCTCTGTGAGTCTCTGCCCGTCTTGGCTGGGTCCAGGGTCTGTACCCACTGTGAGTCTCTGCCTGTCTTGGTTGGGCCCGGGGTGTGTACCCTCTGTGAGTCTCTGCCCGTCTTGGCTGGGTCCAGGGTCTGTACCCTCTGTGAGTCTCTGCCTGTCTTGGCTGGGCCCGGGGTCTGTACCCTCTGTGAGTCTCTGCCTGTCTTGGCTGGGTCCAGGGTCTGTACCCGCTGTGAGTCTCTGCCTGTCTTGGTTGGGCCCGGGGTGTGTACCCGCTGTGAGTCTCTGCCCGTCTTGGCTGGGTCCAGGGTCTGTACCCTCTGTGAGTCTCTGCCTGTCTTGGCTGGGTCCAGGGTCTGTACCCGCTGTGAGTCTCTGCCCGTCTTGGCTGGTGCTGTAGTCTGATGTGCTTGACTGACAGAGTCGTTGAATTTTGTTGGTGTAGCCCTGGGATCCGTCTGTATCCAGTGGCTCCACATGGTCACGGCTGTGTTTGCGTTTCCCTCTCGCACTGGCCTTGGCTCTGGCTGTACTCCTGGAACCAGCCTCTTCCTGTTCCCTGTCTCTCCAGGTTAATCGATACTCATACTCTGCCTGTTCTTTATCACGCAACGGCACACCTAGCTGTATCACATCGCCTTCACTCAGTCGGTGAGGCTGCTGGGGTTCAATCCGCTCCCCATTCACCCACACTCCGTTCAGACTCTGCATCAGAAACGGAATTCGTCAGAGACAGGGAGCTCAGCCCATTCCCAGCACCGGGCCCCCTCCCGGCACACCGCCCCACCAAACCCCCTCCCGGCACACCGCCCCACCAAGACCCCTCCCGGCACACCGCCCCTCCAAGCCCCCTCCCGGCACACCGCCCCTCCAAGTCCATTCCCAGTGCCCAGAGTCCTCCCGGCACAGCCCCCACCCAGCCCCCTCCCGGCACACCACGCCCACCAGGTCCGGTGTATAGATGTTTGAGGTGGGTGCAGTTGGATTGAAGGGAAGTGGGAACACGGGTTGGAGGAGCTGAATGACCAGGTTTATCAATACCTGGTTGTCGATGACGAGGCAGTGACCCTCTGAAGTGATGCGAAAGGTGCAGTGATTGCGGGAAACCATCAGGGGGCAGCTCCTGGCCAAGATACGGTGAGTGACACCGAGTCCACGGCCCATTGTCACCTGTGAACCGACAAACCAAAGACTAAACACCAGCAGAGGAACCAACCACCATCCGTCCTCCCGCAGTCCCAACACGTTCTCTCTCTCCCCCCCCCACTCTCTCGTTCTCTGATGATATATATTATTAGTGTACATGACCTAGTTAGGGCCAGTCAGCATGGCTCTGTGTGGGGTAGGTCAGGGATTACTAACGTGATTGAATCTTTCGAGGAGGTGATGAAGGTGATCGATGAAGATAGAGCAGTGGATGTTGCCCACGTGGATTTCAGTAAGGATTTCGACAAGGTCCCTCATGGTCGGCTCATCCAGAAGATTAAGATTCACAGGATCCACAGTGACTTGACTGTTTGGATTCAGAATTGGCTTGCCCTGGGAAGGCAGAGGGTAGTGGGGGAAGGGTGTTTTTCAGGCTGGGGGGGTCCTGCAGGGATCAGTACTGGACCCTCTGCTGTTTGTGAGTTGTATAAATGACCTGGATGGAAATGTAGGTGGGTGGGTTAGTAAGTTTGTAGGTGATACAAAGATCAAGAGGAGTTGGAGATAGTGTCAAAGGATACAGTGGGACAGGGATCAGTCGCAGATATGGGCAGAGAAATGGCAGATGGAGTTTAATCCAGGGATGTGTGAGGTGGCGCACTTTGGGAGATTAAATGTTAAGGAAAAGTATCCAGTTAATGACAGGACCCTGAACAGCTTTCCCTGATGAAGGATTTATGCCCAAAACATCAACTCTCCTGCTCCTCGGAAGCTGCCTGATCTGCTGTGCTTTTCCAGCACCACACTCTCGACTCTGATCTCCAACATGTGCACTCCTCACTGTCCCTAAGACCCTGAACAGCTTTGATGTACAGAGGGACCTTGGGGGTCCAGTCCCTAACTCCCTGAAAGTGACCACACAGGTAGACAGGGTGGGAAAGAAGGTGGATGACACACTTGCCTTTATTGGTCAGGGAACTGAGGACAAGACTCTGGGTGTCATCTCACAGCTTTATAAGGCTTTGGATCGGCCCACACCGAGGGCACGATGTTCAATTCTGGTCCCCACATTCCAGGAAGGATATGGAGGCTTTGGAGAGGGTGTCAAAGGGGTTTCCCAGGATGCTGCCTGGATTAGAGGGTATGGGCCTTAAGGAGAGGCTGGAAAAACTCAGGCTGTTTTCTCTGGAGCAATGGAGGCTGAGGGAGACTTGACAGAAGTCTGTAACATTATGAGATGCACAGATAGGGTTAAAGGTCAAAATCTTCTTCCCAGAGTTGAAATCTCTAAAACTAGGGGGGGGGGGGGGCACGCATTTAAGGTGGGAGGGGGGAAAGTTCAAAGGGGATGTGAGGGGGAAGGTTTTTTACACAGAGAGGGGTAGGAGACTGGAACACACTGTCAGGGGGTGGTGGTGGAGGCTGGGACCACAGGGGGGGTTTAAGAGACTTTTAGATCAACCCATAAATGTACCAGGAATGCAGGGGAATGGGCCAAGGGCAGGCAGAAGGGATTAGTGTCATTTGGTGTCATGTTCAACACCACATTGTGGTGTGAAGGGCCTGTTCCTCTCCTCGACTGTTGAGGATATTATACTTACCCTGCCTCTCTCTCTCTCTGTGATGGTGTTATTACTGTATGTTATGGTCTATACTTTATATTTAGCTGTCTCCCCTCACTCTCTCTTTGATATTATTAATGTTCATTATAATGTGATTATTTATCGGAGATCACCTCACAGCTCGCCCCCACCTTTTGAAAGTTTGCTTCATGTCACTTCACTTTTATGAAACACCTCCATTGGTCCCTGTTTTTGGTAACTGAGAAAAATCCAAACAGGGATTCTGCTTTTAGGGAAAACGGGGAAACGTTCCCCTCCAGGGGGGGGGGGGGGAGGTGGGGGGGGTAGGGGGGGAGAGGGGAAGGGGGGAGGGGAGGGGAGGGGGGGGGAGGGGAGGGGAGGGGGGGGGAGGGGGGGGGAGGGGGGGGGAGGGAGGGGGGGGGGGGGAGGGGGGGGAGGGGAGGGGAGTGGGGGGGGAAGGGGGTGGGAGGGGAGTGGGGGGGGAAGGGGGTGGGAGGGGAGTGGGGGGGGAAGGGGGGGTGTTGTGGGGTGTGAGTGTGTCTGGGGGTGTGAGTGTGTCTGGGGGTGTGTGAGGGGGTGTGTGAGGGTGTGTGTCCTGGGGGGTGTGGGAGGGTGTGTGTCCTGGGGGGTGTGTGAGGGGGTGTGTGTGAGGGTGTGTGTCTGGGGTGTGTGTGTGAGGGTGTGTGTCTGGGGGTGTGTGAGGGTGTGTGTGAGGGTGTGTGTCCTGGGGGGTGTGAGGGTGTGTGTGAGGGTGTGTGTCTGGGGGGGTGTGAGGGTGTGTGTCTGGGGGGGGTGTGAGGGTGTGTGTGAGGGTGTGTGTCCTGGGGTGTGTGAGGATGTGTGTGAGGGTGTGTGTCTGGGGGTGTGTGAGGGTGTGTGTCCTGGGGGTGTGTCTGGGTGTGTGTGAGGGTGTGTGTCCTGGGGGGTGTGTCTGGGGGGGTGTGAGGGTGTGTGTCCTGGGGGGTGTGTCTGGGTGTGTGTGAGGGTGTGTGTCCTGGGGGGTGTGTCTGGGGGGGTGTGAGGGTGTGTGTCCTGGGGGGTGGTGTTACCTCTCTGTCCAGTCTCACTGTCTCTCTCTCGGATCCGACTCTCTCCAGGATCCATCTCCCCGCCATTTCCCCGATCACTCCTCCAGGGCCGCCGGCCGAACCCCGATCTGATCGATCACTCCTCCAGGGCCGCCGGCCGAACCCCGATCTGATCGATCACTCCTCCAGGGCCGCCGGCCGAACCCCGATCTGATCGATCACTCCTCCAGGGCCGCCGGCCGAACCCCGATCTGATCGATCAATCCTCCAGGGCCGCCGGCCGAACCCCGATCTGATCGATCACTCCTCCAGGGCCGCCGGCCGAACCCCGATCTGATCGATCACTCCTCCAGCGCCGCCGGCCGAACCCCGATCTGATCGATCACTCCTCCAGGGCCGCCGGCCGAACCCCGATCTGATCGATCACTCCTCCAGCACCGCCGGCCGAACCCCGATCTGATCGATCACTCCTCCAGGACTGAGTGGAATGTCGATAAATCTATCACTGGGTTGTGATGGCAGACCCCAAACCCCACCCTGATGCTGACCCCTGACCCCAAACCCCACCCTGCTGACCCCTGACTCTGAACGTCACACCATCCTGACCTTAACCCTAACCCTGACCCTAACCCTAACCCCTGACCCTAACCCTGACCCTGACCCCTAACCCTGACCCTAACCCTGACCCTTGACCCTGACCCCTGACCCTAACCCTGACCCTGACCCTAACCCCTGACCCTAACCCCTGACCCTAACCCTGACCCTGACCCTGACCCCTGACCCTAACCCTGACCCTGACCCTAACCCCTGACCCTAACCCTGACCCTGACCCTGACCCCTGACCCTGGTAGGTTAATGCCGATGTGCCATTGCCTCCCTGTAAGGTCTGAACTCGAGTTATTTTAATGGAACAATTATCGCGGATGAGCTTTGGGCCTGAATTAACGACATGGTTCTGGAGAAGGACCAGACTGACAGCTCAATGTCCCAGGGTTTAGATGTTTCAGACTCGATGGAGAGGGGGTGGGGGAGTTGATCATCCAGTCAGGCTACATGGGGAGAGCTCAGGAAAAACACAAGTGCATTATTATGATGGAGTTATCCTCTCGGCCTCCCAATAGCCAGTGGGAGATAGAGGGACACCTGTTGATTTTCCTGCTCCTCGATGCTGCCTGACCTGCTGTGCTTTTCCTGCACCACTCTCATCTGGACAGCTATGTAAACATAGAGCCAGAGAGATGTACAGCACGGGAACAGACCCTTCGGTCCAACTCATCCATGCTGACCAGACATTCCAATCCAATCTAGCTCCAAGATGAAAAATAAAGCAGGGTTATTGTGGTGGGTGATTTTAACTCGACAAATATTACCTGGGACTCCCTAGTGCAGAATTTGTGCATCCAGGAGGGATTCCAGCCTTGGGCAACTCTCTGTGTGGAGTTTGCACATTCTCCCCGTGTCTGTGTGGGTTTCCTCTGGGTGCTCCAGTTTCCTCCCACACTCCAAAAGTGTATGGGTTAGGGTGAATTGGCCGTGGGAAATTACCCTTCCACTGACACCCTCCTTCGACTGACTGAACTGGTCCTCACCCTGAACAACTTCTCTTTCCAATCCTCCCACTTCCCCCAAACCAAAGGAGTAGCCATGGGCACCCGCATGGGCCCCGCTATGCCTGCCTCTTCGTAGGATATGTGGAACAGTCCATCTTCCGCAGCTACACTGGCCCCACCCCCCACCTTTTCCTCCGCTACATCGATGACTGTATCGGCGCTGCCTCGTGCTCCCACGAGGAGGTTGAACTGTTCATCCACTTTACCAACACCTTCCACCCGAACCTCAAATTCACCTGGACCGTCTCAGACTCCTCCCTCCCCTTCCTAGACCTCTCCATTTCTATCTCTGGCGACCGAATCAACATGGACATTTATTATAAACCATCCGACTCCCACAGCTACCTAGACTACACCTCCTCCCACCCTGCCCCCTGTAAAAATGCCATCCCATATTCCCAATTCCTTCGTCTCCGCCGCATCTGCTCCCAGGAGGACCAGTTCCAAAACCGTACAACCCAGATGGCCTCCTTCTTCAAAGACCGCAATTTCCCCTCAGATGTGGTTGACGATGCTCTCCACCACATCTCCTCCACTTCCCGCTCCTCCGCCCTTGAACCCCGCCCCTCCAACCGCCACCAGGACAGTACCCCACTGGTCCTCACCTACCACCCCACCAACCTCCAGATACATCGTATCATCCTTCATCATTTCTGCCACCTCCAACCAGACCCAAGCACCAGGGATATATTTCCCTCCCCTCCCCTATCAGCGTTCCGAAAAGACCACTCCCTCCATGACTCCCTCGTCAGGTCCACACCCCCCACCAACCCAACCTCCACTCCCGGCACCTTCCCTGCAACCGCAAGAAATGCAAAACTTGCGCCCACACCTCCCCCCTTCACTTCCCTCCAAGGCCCCAAGGGATCCTTCCATATCCGCCACAAATTCACCTGCACCTCCACACACATCATTTACTGCATCCGCTGCACCCGATGTGGCCTCCTCTATATTGGGGAGACAGGCCGCCTACTTGCGGAACGTTTCAGGGAACACCTCTGGGACACCTGGACCAACCAACCCAACCGCCCCGTGGCTCAACACTTCAACTCCCCCTCCCACTCCACCAAGGACATGCAGGTCCTTGGACTCCTCCATCACCAGACCATAGCAACACGACGGTTGGAGGAAGAGCGCCTCATCTTCCGCCTGGGAACCCTCCAACCACAAGGGATGAACTCAGATTTCTCCAGTTTCCTCATTTCCCCTCCCCCACCTTGTCTCAGTCCCAACCCTCGGACTCAGCACCACCTTCCTAACCTGCAATCTTCTTCCTGACCTCTCTGCCCCCACCCCACTCCGGCCTATCACCCTCACCTTAACCTCCTTCCACCTGTCGCATTCCCAACGCCCCTCCCCCAAGTCCCTCCTCCCTACCTTTTATCTTAGCCTGCTTGGCACACCTTCCTCATTCCTGAAGAAGGGCTCATGCCCGAAACGTCGATTCTCCTGCTCCTTGGATGCTGCCTGACCTGCTGCGCTTTTCCAGCAACACATTTTTCACCTCTGATCTCCAGCGTCTGTAGTCCTCACTTTCTCCTCCATGGGAAATTACCCGATATTATTCAGGGATGTGTAGGTTAGATGTCATAGTGCAGGGTAGATGTAAAGGAGTGGGTTTGGGTGGGATACTCTTTGATGGGTCCATGTGGACCTGTTGGCCTGAAGGGATTCTATGATAGTAGTTGAACAAGGGGCTGTATCACGACTTTGTGCTGGGGAATGAGCCTGCCCAATGTTATGGACTAGGCCAGGCCACTCAAAACATTCTTAATAAGGCAGCCCCAGACCAGAACTTTGCAATTTGTTTCAGTAAGTGTACAGTGAGAACTACCCAGGTAAGTTAGTTAGGTTGATTACGAGGTTTAAAACAGACAAAAAAATTATTCACAAAATTACACAATGAAACACAGAGACCAGAATAAAGAATCCCGACAGAACTCGACTTAATGATGCTGTTCCAAATATAGCCAACAGTCCCAATTAGCTAAACCCCCTTTAAACCCGGTACAAATGGAACAGATGCTTACAGATTGAAGTTAGAAGGAGAGAGGGAGCCGGTTTCCACACAGTTCACTGTTGAACTCCCAACCAGTTCTGACCTGTTCAGCTAGAGAGCTGACCACTCCCCTTTCATTCTACAGGTCACTTCTAAAGCATGACCACTTTGACCTCAAGTCTCATCTATTTACACATTAGATTAGATTAGATTCCCTACAGTGTGGAAACAGGCCCTTCAGCCCAACAAGTCCATGCCGACCCACCAAAGAGCAACCCACCCAGACCCATTCTCCTACGTTTACCCCTGACTAATCCACCTAACACTACGGGCAAGTTTCTCTTTGAGAAAAGGAACAGCTTCGTGACACCAGGTGATGGAAGATTCATGGGGGAGCTTTTTGGGAACAGGGATCATAATTCGGTAAGTTTTAAGATGGTTATGGAAGGGCTAAGGCTGGTCCTCAGGTGAAAGTGCTAAATTAGGGGAAAGCTAATTATTACAGAATTAGGCAGGAACTGGAGAAATTAGATTGAAGGGCGACTGGTTGAGGGTAAATCCACATCTAGAACATAGAACATAGAACAATACAGCACAGAACAGGCCCTTCGGCCACGATGTTGTGCCGAACTTCTATCCTAGATTAAGCACCTATCCATGTACCTATCCAAATGCCGCTTAAAGGTCACCAATGATTCTGACTCTGCCACTCCCACAGGCAGCGCATTCCATGCCCCCACCACTCTCTGGGTAAAGAACCCACCCCTGACATCTCCCCTATACCTTCCACCCTTCACCTTAAATTTACGTCCCCTTGTAACACTCTGTTGTACCCGGGGAAAAAGTTTCTGACTGTCTACTCTATCTATTCCCCTGATCATCTTATAAACCTCTATCAAGTCACCCCTCATCCTTCGCCATTCCAACGAGAAAACGCCGAGAACTCTCAACCTATCCTCGTACGACCTATTGTCCATTCCAGGCAACATCCTGGTAAATCTTCTCTGCACCCTCTCCAAAGCTTCCACATCTTTCCTAAAGTGAGGCGACCAGAACTGCACACAGTACTCCAACTGTGGCCTAACCAAAGTCCTGTACAGCTGCAACATCACCTCACGACTCTTGAATTCAATCCCTCTGCTAATGAACGCTAATACACCATAGGCCTTCTTACAAGCTCTATCCACCTGAGTGGCAACTTTCAAAGATCTATGAACATAGACCCCAAGATCCCTCTGCTCCTCCACCTGACTAAGAACCCTACCGTTAACCCTGTATTCCGCATTCTTATTTGTCCTTCCAAAATGGACAACCTCACACTTGGCAGGGTTGAACTCCATCTGCCACTCCTCAGCCCAGCTCTGCATCATATCTAAGTCCCTCTGCAGCCGACAACAGCCCTCCTCACTATCCACAACTCCACCAATCTTCGTATCATCTGCAAATTTACTGACCCACCCTTCGACTCCCTCTTCCAAGTCATTAATAAAGATTACAAACAGCAGAGGACCCAGAACTGATCCCTGTGGAACTCCACTTGTAACTGGCCTCCATGCTGAATATTTACCATCTACCACCACTCTCTGACTTCGACCGGTTAGCCAGTTCTCTATCCAATTGGCCAAATTTCCCACTATCCCATGCCTCCTGACTTTCCGCATAAGCCTACCTTGGGGAACCTTATCAAATGCCTTACTGAAATCCATGTACACTACATCCACTGCTCTACCCTCATCCACATGCTTGGTCACCTCCTCAAAGAATTCAGTAAGACTTGTAAGGCAAGACCTACCCTTCACAAATCCGTGCTGGCTGTCCCTAATCAAGCAGTGTCTTTCCAGATACTCATAAATCCTATCCCTCAGTACCCTTTCCATTACTTTGCCTACCACCGAAGTAAGACTAACTGGCCTGTAATTCCCGGGGCTATCCCTATTCCCTTTTTTGAATAGGGACACAACATTCGCTACTCTCCAGTCCCCTGGTACCACCCCCGTTGCCAGTGAAGACGAGAAGATCATTGCCAACGGTACTGCAATTTCCTCTCTTGCTTCCCACATAATCCTAGGATATATCCCGTCAGGCCCGGGGGACTTGTCTATCTTCAAGTTGTTCAAAATGTCCAACACATCTTCCTTCCTGACAGGTATCTCTTCTAGCTTATCAGTCCGTTTCACACTCTCCTCTTCAACAATACGGTCCCTCTCGTTCGTAAATACTGAAGAGAAGTACTTGTTCAAGACCTCTCCTATCTCTTCCGACTCAATACACAGTCTCCCACTACTGTCCTTGATCGGACCTACCCTTGTTCTCGTCATTCTCATGTTTCGCACATTCGCATAAAAGGCCTTGGGGTTATCCTTGATCCTACCCGCCAAAGATTTTTCATGCCCTCTCTTAGCTCTCCTAATCCCTTTCTTCAGCTCCCTCCTGGCTATCCTGTATCCCTCCAACGCTCTGTCTGAACCTTGTTTCCTCAACCTTATGTAAGCCTCCTTCTTCCTCCTTACAATACATTCAACCTCCCTCGTCAACCAAGGTTCCCTCACAAGACCATCTCTTTCTTGCCTGACAGGTACATACATATCAAGGACATGTCGGATCTGCTCCTTGAAAAAGTTCCACATTTCAATGACATCCTTCCCTGACAGCCTATGCTCCCAATTTATGCTCCTCAGATCCTGTCTTGCAGCATCGTATTTACCCTTCCCCCAATTGTAAAACCTGCCCTGTTGCACGCACCTATCTCTCTCCATAACCAAGGTGAAAGTCACAGAATTGTGGTCACCATCACCAAAATGCTCACCCACTAACAAGCCCACCACTTGTCCCGGTTCGTTACCGAGTACCAAATCCAATATGGCCTCCCCTCTGGTTGGACAATCTACATACTGAGTTAGAAAAGCTTCCTGGACACACTGCACAAACACCGCCCCGTCCAATCTACTTGATCTAAAGAGCTTCCAATCAATATTTGGGAAGTTGAAGTCGCCCATGACTACTACCCTGTGGCTTCTGCACCTTTCCAAAATCTGTTTCCCAATCTGTTTCTCCACATCTCTACTGCTATTGGGGGGCCTATAGTAAACACCCAACAAGGTGACTGCACCTTTCCTATTTCTGACTTCAGCCCATACTACCTCCAGAGGCAGATCCCCCTCAAACTGCCTTTCTGCAGCCGTTATACCATTTCTAATTAGCAACGCCAGCCCCCCTCCTTTTTTATCCCCCCCCCCCCCCCCCCCTCCCCCAAATCTTACTGAAACATCTGTAACCAGGAACCTCCAACAACCATTCCTGTCCCTCTTCTATCCATGTTTCCGTGATGGCCACAACATCGTAGTCCCAGGTACCGATCCACGCCTTAAGTTCACCCACCTTATTTCTGATACTCCTTGCGTTGAAGTATACGCACTTGAGCCCATCTCTGTGTCCACAAGTATTCCCTGTCAGTGCTACCTTCTCCACAGCCTCCCTACAGTCTTGGACATCCTGACACACAGCTAGCTTACTTGCTGGACTACAAGTCCGGATCCCATCCCCCTGCCAAATTCGTTTAAACCCCCCCGAAGAGTGCTAGCAAACCTACCCCCCAGGATATTGGTGCCCTTCTGGTTCAGGTGCAACCCGTCCTGTTTGTACAGGTCTCACCTTCCCCAGAATGCAGTCCAATTGTCCAAATACTTGAAGCCCTCCCTCCTACACCATCCTTGCAGCCACGTGTTCAACTGCACTCTCTCCCTATTCCTTGCCTCACTGTCACGTGGCACCGGCAACAACCCAGAGATGACGACTCTGTCTGTCCTAGCTTTTAGCTTCCAGCCTAACTCCCTGAGCTCCTGAATGACCTCCCCACCCCTCTTCCTACCTATGTCGTTGGTGCCAATGTGTACCACGACCTCTGGCTGCACACCCTCCCCCTTAAGGATTCTGAAGACACGGTCCGAGACGTCTCGGACCCTGGCACCCGGGAGGCCACAAACCATCCGAGAGTCTCGCCCATGTCCACAGAACCACCTGTCTGTCCCTCTAACTATAGAGTCTCCTATAACTAGTGCTCTCCTCCTCTCCCCTTTTCCCTTCTGAGCCTCAGAGCCGGACCTCGTGCCAGAGACCCGGTCACTGCAGCTTACCCCTGCTTGGCTGTCTGACATGTGGGAATCCTTTAAAAGCCAATTGATCAGAGTTCTGGGCTTATGTCAATAGACAATAGACAATAGACAATAGATGCAGGAGTAGGCCATTCTGCCCTTCGAGCCTGCACCGCCATTCAATATGATCATGGCTGATCATTCCTAATTAGTATCCTGTTCCAGCCTTATCTCCATACCCCTTGACTCCACTATCTTTAAGAGCTCTATCCAATTCTTTCTTAAAAGAATCCAGAGACTGGGCCTCCACTGCCCTCTGGGGCAGAGCATTCCACACAGCCACCACTCTCTGTGTGAAGTAGTTTCTCCTCATCTCTGTCCTAAATGGTCTACCCCGTATTTTTAAGTTGTGTCCTCTGGTTCGGCACTCCCCCATCAACGGAAATATGTTCCCTCCTGCCAGAGTGTCCAATCCTTTCATAAGCCTATACGTTTCAATCAGATCCCCTCTCAGTCTTCTAAACTCAAGGGTATACAAGCCCAGTCGCTTCAGTCTTTCCGTGTAAGGCAATCCTGCCATTCCAGGAATTGACCTCGTGAACCTACGCTGCACTCCCTCAATAGCCAGAATGTCTTTCCTCAAATTTGGAGACCAGAACTGTACACAGTACTCCAGGTGTGGTCTCACCAGGGCCCTGTACAGCTGCAGAAGCACCTCTTTGCTTCTATACTCAATCCCTCTTGTTACGAAGGCCAGCATGCTATTAGCCTTCTTCACGACCTGCTGTACCTGCATGCTTGCCTTCATTGACTGGTGTACAAGAACACCCAGATCTCTCTGAACAGCCCCTTTACCTAATTTGATACCATTGAGGTAGTAATCTGCCTTCCTGTTCTTGCCACCAAAGTGGATAACCAGACATTTATCCACATTAAACTGCATCTGCCATGCATCTGCCCACTCACCTAACTTGTCCAGGTCACCCTGTAATCCCCTAACATCCTCATCACATTTCACCCTACCACCTAGCTTTGTGTCATCAGCAAATTTGCTAATGTTATTGCTGATACCATCTTCTATATCATTTACATATATTGTAAAAAGCTGCGGTCCCAGCACGGATCCCTGCGGTACCCCACTGGTCACTGCCTGCCATTTCGAAATGGAGCCGTTAATCACTACCCTTTGTTTCCTATTAGCCAACCAATTCTCTATCCAATCTAGTACTTTGCCCCCAATCCCGTGCGCCCTAATTTTACTCACTAACCTCTTGTGTGGGACTTTATCAAAAGCTTTCTGAAAGTCCAGGTACACTACATCCACTGGATCTCCCTCGTCCATCTTCCGAGTTACATCCTCAAAAAATACAAGAAGATTAGTCAAGCATGATTTCCCCTTCATAAATCCATGCTGACTCTGTCCTATCCTGTTACTATTATCCAGATGTGCCGTAATTTCATCCTTTATAATAGACTCCAGCATCTTTCCCACCACTGAGGTCAGACTAACTGGTCTATAATTTCCTGCTTTCTCCCGCCCACCCTTCTTAAAAAGTGGCACAACATTAGCCGCCCTCCAATCCTCAGGAACCAACCCCGATTCTATTGAACTCTGGAAAATAATCACCAGCGCATCCACGATTTCCCGAGCCACCTCCTTCAGTACCCTGGGATGCAGGCCATCAGGTCCCGGAGACTTATCAACCTTCAGACCTAACAGTCTCTCCAACACCAAATCCTGGCAAATAGAAATTCCCTTAAGTTCAGGTCCTTCAGCCACTGTTACCTCAGGGAGATTGCTTGTGTCTTCCCCAGTGAACACAGATCTGAAGTACCCATTTAATTCCTCTGCCATTTCTTCGTTCCCAGTAATGTATTCCCCTGCTTCTGTCTTCAAGGGCCCAATTTTTGTCCTAACCATTTTTTTGCCTTGGACATACCTAAAAAAGCTTTTACTATCCTCCTTTATATTCTTGGCCAGTTTACCTTCGTACCTCATTTTTTCATGTCGATATGCAACCCATTCTATAAGATGGAAGACTTAACAGTGATCTTGGTTTGTTCAATATATCGTATCAATGTGATCTTTTGCTTTAAATTCTGCGTTTTATGATCCTGCCCCACAGCTACCTGCTAAAGGAGCAACGCTCCGAAAACTGGTCCTGCCAAATAAACCTGTTGGACTATAACCTGGTGCTGGGTGATTTTTAGTTTAGATCAGAGTGGTGCTGGAAAAACACAGCAGGTCAGGCAGCATCCGAGGAGCAGGAAAATCGACGTTTCGGGCAAAAGCCCTTCATCAGGAATGAGGCTGGGAGCCTCCGGGGTGGGGAGATAAATGGGAGGGGGGTGGGGCTGGGGGGAAGGGAGCTGAGAGTGTGTGTGTGTGAGAGAGAGAGAGGCTGACTGAGATCATTGTAGGGAGAGGAGGAGAATTTCCTCAAGGTAGGCATCCTTGGAAGAGGATTCGCAGTCAGGTTATCATCAAGTTGGCAGAAGTGGGTCCTGCAGATGCTGGAGATCAGAGTCAAGATCAGAGTGGTGCTGGAAAAGCACAGCAGGTCAGGCAGTGTCCGAGGAGCAGGAAGATCGAAGTTTCAGACTGGAGCCCTTCACCAGGAATGACCGAGAAGTGACACAACCTCAGGTTTATGTGAAATCACAAGTTTTGGGAGCGCCGTCCCTTTGTCAAGTGCCGTGAGAAACCAGCACATACCGACCTAGAGTTTATACGCACAGAGGTCAAAACATCATACAACTACCGTGATGATCCGTCAAGTCATACATGTCTGCAGGCAGCTCAGAGTAAGTAAAGGATTTACAAACATCAATGTCAGTGCTGTGCTGTCATGACAATCAGGGGCAGAGTGAGAGGAATATCCAAAAGGTGACATCTCAGGTCAGGCACTGAATTATAGGTGTGAGGCTTTGTTCAGAATCTGTCTCAGGGTTTTAACCTGGAATCAGGCTGGTATTATTCCAAAATCGGGAATTTATAACAATTTGTGACAAAATCTGTCATATTAAGTCACATTAACTTAATATTACAACAAATTATGTGCTGTTTGAATAAAATGGAATGTATCTGTCAATAGACAAACATCTTGGATGAAATGATTCACCCCTTAGATGTGTGTGTGTGTGAGAGAGAGAGAGAGGGAGAGGGAGAGAGTGTTTCACCAACTCATTTATGAATTCCTGATAAAACTCACTCAGAAATCCATCTGACCCTGGAGCTTTGCCATCCTGAGGCGACCTTATTGCTTCCTACATTTCCTGTACTATTTTAGGCACATTCGATAAGGAAGCCTGTTCTGTGTGAGAGTGTGTGTGAATGTGAGAGGCTACATGTGTTGAGAGAGGGGTGTGTGTGTGTGTGTGTGTGTGTGAAAGATTATGTGAGTGTGCAATTCAAAACTGTACAAACCAATTATGTTCGAGACATCATAACTTATCGCGGTGATGGTGTCAAAACAGGACAGTAAGGGTGATTTTACAGATTCAGAGCAGTGTAGTGGGGTCACATGGAGCACAACATGAACCCAAGATCCCAGTTGAGGACGTCTTCATGGGTATGGAAGTTGGCCAGCAGTTTCTGCTCAGCGATTCTGCATTGTTGTGTAGCCTTGGAGGATGCTTACCCGAAGATCAGAGGCTGAGTGTCCCTGACCACTGAAGAGTCACAGAGTCACAGAGTCACAGAGTCATCGAGTCATAGAGATGTACAGCACGGAAACAGACCCTTCGGTCCAACCCGTCCATGCCAACCAGATATCCCAACCCAATCTAGTCCCACCTGCCAGCACCCAGCCCATATCCCTCCAAACCCTTCCTATTCATATACCCATCCAAATGCCTCTTAAATGTTGCAGTTGTCCCAGCCTCCACCACATCCTCTGGCAGCTCATTCCATACACGTACCACCCTCTGTGTGAAAAAGTTGCCCCTTAGGTCTCTTTTATATCTTTCCCCTCTCACCCTAAACCTATGCCCTCTAGTTCTGGACTCCCCGACCCCAGGGAAAAGACTTTGTCTATTTACCCTATCCATGCCCCTCACGATTGTATAAACCTCTACAAGGTCACCCCTCAGCCTCCGACGCTCCAGGGAAAACAGCCCCAGCCTGTTCAGCCTCTCCCTGTAGCTCAGATCCTCCAACCCTGGCAACATCCTTGTAAATCTTTTCTGAACCCTTTCAAGTTTCACAACATCTTTCCGATAGGAAGGAGACCAGAATTGCACGCAATATTCCAACAGCGGCCTAACCAATGTCCTGTACAGCCGCAACATGACCTCCCAACTCCTGTACTCAATACTCTGACCAATAAAGGAAAGCATACCAAACACCTTCTTCACTAGCCTGTCTACCTGCGACTCCACTTTCAAGGAGCTATGAACCTGCACTCCAAGGTCTCTTTGTTCAGCAACACTCCCTAGGACCTTACCATTAAGTGTATGAGTCCTGCTAAGATTTGCTTTCCCAAAATACAGCACCTCGTATTTATCTGAATTAAACTCCATCTGCCACTTCTCAGCCCATTGACCCATCTGGTCCAGACCCTGTTGTAATCTGAGGTAACCCTCTTCGCTGTCCACTACACCTCCAATTTTGGTGTCATCTGCAAACATACTAACTGTACCTCTTATGCTCACATCCAAATCATTTATGTAAATGACAAAAAGTAGAGGGCCCAGCACCGATCCTTGTGGCACTCCACTGGTCACAGGCCTCCAGTCTGAAAAACAACCCTCCATCACCACCCTCTGTCTTCTCCCTTTGAGCCAGTTCTGTATCCAATGGCTAGTTCTCCTGTATTCCATGAGATCTAACCTTGCTAATCAGTCTCCATGGGGAACCTTGTCGAACACCTTACTGAAGTCCATATAGATCACATCTACTGCTCTGCCCTCATCAATCGTCTTTGTTACTTCTTCAAAAAAACTCAATCAAGTTTGTGAGACATGATTTCCCACGCACAAAGCCATGTTGACTATCCCTAATCAGTCCTTACCTTTCCAAATACATGTACATCCTGTCCCTCAGGATTCCCTCCAACAACTTGCCTACCACCGAGGTCAGGCTCACCGGTCTATAGTTCCCTGGCTTGTCCTTCCCACCCTTCTTAAACAGTGGCACCACATTTGCCAACCTCCAGTCTTCCAGCACCTCACCTGTGACTATCGAGTTACCCTTTTGTCCTTAATATATTTGTAAAAACTCTTTGGATTCTCCTTAATTCTATTTGCCAACACGATCTCATGTCCCCTTTTTGCCCTCCTGATTTCCCTCTTAAGTATACTCCTACCGCCTTTATACTCTTCTAAGGATTCACTCGATCTATCCTGTCTGTACCTGACATATGCTTCCTTCTTATTCTTAACCAAACCCTCAATTTCTTTAGTCATCCAGCATTCCCGATACCTACCAGCCTTCCCTTTCCCCCTGACAGGAATATACTGTCTCTGGATTCTCGTTATCCCATTTCTGAAGGCTCCCCATTTTCCAGCCGGTCCTTTACCTGTGAACCTCTGCCCCCACGAGTTGGAGGGAACCTTCCTGCACGGTGACCATTCATCTATCACCATAACCTCTCAGCATGGTCTATCCAATGTACCGTGTCTTGGGCATCCTTGCCCACAGTGTATGAGATAGACAACATTGGCCAAGTCACATGAGCATCTGCCGTGTGTGTGGTGCATGGTGTACCCACACGTGATGGGGAATGTCCACATCAATCACGTGGCAGCGGTTGCTATGGCAGCGGTTGTGTGGTAGTGTTTTGGTTGCCGTGGCAGCGGTTGCCGTGGCAGTGGTTGCTATGGCAGCGGTTGCCGTGGCAGTGGTTGCTATGGCAGCGGTTGCGTATGGTGATTTTACATTGACCTGTCGGAGTATAACTGGGGGCTGGGTGAGATTTCACACAATAACCTCACCCCCCCCCCCCCCCCCCCCACAATGGACCAGCTAATAAAGGGGAGGGGCTTCACTGGGAGGGCAGGGGAGGGGCTGGGGGGGTCGGCGGGGTTAGATGGATGGGCGGGGTCTGAGGAGGCGGGGTCTGAGGCGAAGGGGCGGGGTTTGATGGATGGGCGGGGTCTGAGGGGGTTAGGGTTGGGGGGCGGGGTTTGATGGATGGGCGGGGTCTGAGGGGGTTGGGGTAAGGGGCGGGGTTCGATGGATGGGCGGGGCGTTGAGGGTCAGGGGTGAAGGGGCGGTGCTTGGGCCTGCGCCTGCGCGCTGCTGTTCCCCCGCCTGGAGCCTGCGGCCTGTTCCCGGGAGCGGGAGAGCGGTGACAGGCTCCGTGCCCGCGCCCAGCACCGACCCCCCCCCGCCCGGGGGAGAGCCCGCCGTCACCCCCCCCCCCCCACCGGCCCGACCATGAAGCGGCGGGCCCCGGGCTCTAGCCCGGAGCTGGCGCCCCCCAGCAGCCGGAGGAAGATTGAGGAACTGGGGCTGAACCTCAGCTCAACTCCGAGGAGGAGGCTCCAGCTGCGGCCCGGGACCGGGGTGAGGGGTGAGGGGTGAGAGGGTGTGTGGGGTGGTGGGAGATATGTGCGGGGGAGGGGGTGAGGGGGTGGGGGGTGAGGGGGGGAGGGGAGGGGGGTGAGGGGGTGGGGGGGTGAGGGGGGGAGGGGGAGGGGGGTGAGGGGGGAGGGTGAGGGTGGGGGTGGGGGGTGAGGGGGGGGTGGGGGGTGAGGGGGGGGAGGGGGTGAGGGGGGGTGAGGGGGGGAGGGGGAGGGGGTGGGGGGTGAGGGGGGGAGGGGGAGGGGTGGGGGGTGAGGGGGGGAGGGGGAGGGGGTGGGGGGTGAGGGGGGAGGGGGAGGGGTGGGGGGTGAGGGGGGGAGGGGGAGGGGGTGGGGGTGAGGGGGGGAGGGGGTGGGGGGTGAGGGGGGAGGGGGAGGGGTGGGGGTGGGGGGTGAGGGGGGGGAGGGGGTGGGGGGTGAGGGGGGGAGGGTGTGGGGGGTGAGGGGGGGGAGGGGGTGGGGGGTGAGGGGGGGAGGGGGTGGGGGGTGAGGGGGGGGAGGGGGTGGGGGGTGAGGGGGGAGAGGGGGTGGGGGGGGAGGGGGGAGAGGGGGTGGGGGGGAGGGGGAGGGGGTGAGGGGGGAGGGGGTGGGGGGTGGGAGGGGGTGGGGGGTGAGGGGGGGAGGGGGTGGGGGGTGGGGGGGGGAGGGGGTGGGGGGTGAGGGGGGGGAGGGGTGGGGGGTGAGGGGGGGGAGGGGGTGGGGGGTGAGGGGGGGGAGGGGGTGGGGGTGAGGGGGGGGAGGGGGTGGGGGTGAGGGGGGGTGGGGGTGAGGGGGAGAGGGGGTGGGGGGGGGGAGGGGGAGGGGGTGAGGGGGGAGGGGGTGGGGGGTGAGGGGGGGGAGGGGGTGGGGGGTGAGGGGGGGGAGGGGGTGAGGGGGGGTGTGGGGGGATGGGGAGGGGGGGGTGGGGGGAGGGGGTGTGGGGTGAGGGGGGAGGGGGAGGGGGTGAGGGGGGGGGAGGGGGTGGGGGGTGAGGGGGGGGGAGGGGGAGGGGGGGGGAGGGGGGTGAGGGGGTGGGAGTGGGGTGAGGGGGTGGGGAGGGGGTGAGGGGGGTGAGGGGGTGGGGAGGGGGGGTGGGGGGGGAGGGGGTGAGGGGGGGTGGGGGGGGTGTGGGGTGAGGGGGGTGTGGGGTGAGGGGGAGGGGGGTGTGGGGTGAGGGGGTGTGAGGTGAGGGGGGGGGGGAACAGCCGTACACCGGAGATGTACAGCACAGAAATGAGCCCTTCACTACAACCAGATGTCCCACCCCCACCACCCGGCCCCCCATCACCAACCCTCCACCACCACCCTCTGTCTTCTACCTTTGAGCCAGTTCTGTATCCAAATGGCTAGTTCTCCCTGTATTCCATGAGATCTAACCTTGTTAACCAGTCTCCCATGGGGAACCTTGTTGAACACCTTACTCAAGTCCATATAGATCACATCTACTGCCCTGCCCTCATCAATCCTCTTTGTTACTTCCTCAAAAAACCTCAATCAAGTTTGTGAGACATGATTTCCCACGCATAAAGCCATGTTGACTATCCCTAATCAGTCCTTGCCTTTCCAAATACATGTACATCCTGTCCCTCAGGATTCCCTCCAACAACTTGCTCACCACTGAGGTCAGGCTCACCGGTCTATAGAACATAGAAGAATACAGCGCAGTACAGGCCCTTCAGCCCTCGATGTTGCGCCGATCAAAGCCCACCTAACCTACACTAACCCACTATCCTCCATATACCTATCCAATGCCCGCTTAAATACCCATAAAGAGGGAGAGTCCACTACTGCTACTGGCAGGGCATTCCATGAACTTACGACTCGCTGAGTGAAGAACCTACCCCTAACATCAGTCCTATATCTACCCCCCTTAATTTAAAGCTATGCCCCCTTGTAATAGCTGACTCCATACGTGGAAAAAGGTTCTCACTGTCAACCCTATCTAACCCCCTAATCATCTTGTACACCTCTATCAAATCACCCCTAAACCTTCTTTTCTCCAATGAAAACAACCCAAGTGCCTCAGCCTTTCCTCATAGGATTTTCCTACCATACCAGGCAACATCCTGGTAAACTTCCTCTGCACCCGTTCCAGTGCCTCCACATCCTTCCTATAGTATGGCGACCAAAACTGCACACAATATTCCAGATGCGGCCGCACCAGAGTCTTATACAACTGCAGCATGACCTCAGGACTCCGGAACTCAATTCCTCTACCAATAAAAGCCAGTACGCCATATGCCTTCTTCACTGCACTATTTACCTGGGTGGCAACTTTCAGAGATCTGTGTACATGGACACCAAGATCCCTCTGCTCTTCCACACTACCAAGTAGTCCTACCATTAGCACAGTAATCCATCTTTTTATTACTCTTACCAAAGTGAATCACTTCACACTTAGCTACATTGAACTCCATTTGCCACCTTTCTGCCCAGCTCTGCAGCTTCTCTATATCCCGCTGTAACCTGCCATATCCTTCCTCACTGTCTACAACTCCTCCGACTTTCGTATCATCCGCAAACTTGCTCACCCAACCTTCTAACCCTTCCTCCAGGTCATTTATAAAATGACAAACAGCAATGGTCCCAAAACAGATCCTTGCGGAACACCGCTAGTGACTGCACTCCAAGATGAACCTTTGCCATCAACTACTACCCTCTGTCTTCTTCCAGAGAGCCAATTCCTAATCCAAACCTCCAACTCACCCTCAATGCCATATCTCTGTATTTTCTGCAGTAGCCTACCATGGGGGACCTTATCAAACGCCTTACTAAAATCCATATATACCACATCTACCGCTTTCCCCTCATCTACCTCCTTAGTCACCTTCTCAAAGAATTCAATAAGGTTTGTGAGGCACGACCTGCCCTTCACAAAACCATGCTGACTATCCTTGATCACATCATTCTTATCCAGATGTGCATAAATCCTATCCCTTACAATTCTCTCTAAGACTTTGCCCACAACAGAAGTGAGACTCACTGGCCTATAGTTACTAGGATTATCCCTACTCCCCTTCTTGAACAAGGGAACCACGTTTGCTAGCCTCCAGTCCTCTGGCACTACTCCTGTCAACAAGAGGACACAAAAATCAAGGCCAATGGCTCTGCAATCTCCTCCCTTGCTTCCCAGAGAATCCTGGATAAATGCCATCAGGCCCAGGGGACTTATCTATTTTCACCCTTGCCAGAATTTCCAACACCTCTTCTCTACATATCTCAAAGCCATCCATTCTACTTATTCGTGCCTCAGTATTCATATCGACAACAATGTCCTGTTCCTGAGTGAATACTGACGAAAAGTATTCATTCAGCGCCTCCCCAATCTCTTCAGCCTCCACACGCAACTTCCCATTACTATCCTTGATTGACCTATTCCTTCCTAGTCATTCTTTTATTCCTAACATACCTATAGAAAGCCTTAGGGTTTTCCCTAATCCTACCAACTAAGCACCTTTCATGTCCCCTCCTTGCTGCTCTTAGCTCTCTCTTCAGGTCCTTCCGGGCTACCTTATAACTCTCAATTGCCCCTATTGAACCTTCACGCCTCATCTTTACAAAGGCCGCCCTCTTCCATTTAACAAGGGATTCCAACTCCTTATTAAACCACGGCTCCCTCACACGACCCTTTCCTCCCTGCCTGATAGGTACGTACTTATCAACGACACTCAATAGTTGCTCCTTGAACAAGTTCCACATATCAATTACGCTCTTGCCTTGGAATCTACTTTTCCAATCCACACATCCTAAGTCATGCTCAACGCATCATAATTTCCCTGCCCCCAGCTATAACTCTTGCCCTGTAGTACACACTTATCCCTCTCCATCACTAGAGTAAAAATCACCGAATTGTGGTCACTGTCCCCAAAGTGCTCACCTACCCCTAGTTCTAATACCTGGCCTGGTTCGTTACCCAGAACCAAATCCAGTATGGCCTCACCTCTTGTTGGCTTATCTACATATTGTGTCAGGAAACTCTCCTGCACACATTGCACAAACACTGACCCATCTAACGAACTTGAGCTATAGCTTTCCCAATCAATATCAGGAAAGTTAAAGTCTCCCATAACAATCACCCTATTACTGTCACTCTTCTCCTGAATCATCTTCGCAATAGTTCCCTGGCTTGTCTTTACCACCCTTCTGAAACAGTGGCACCATGTTTGCCAACCTCCAGTCTTCCGGCACCTCACCTGTGACTATCAGAGGCTAAGGTTGTTGGGGGGTGCTCCAGTGAGGGTCAGATTGGGGGGGGCAGCCAGGGTGATGGAGTGGTGGGTGGGCTGAGGAGGCGAGACGGGGGGCTGGAGGGAGGAGAGAGAGAGCACCTAGAGAGAGAGGGGAAGAGAAACAGACAGACACACTTTGGTGGGGGGGGAGGGGGGAGTGAGAGAGAGAGGGCCTGGTGTGAGGGCAATTAGATCTCGGGTCGGGGGATCTGCAGCCGGTTCGGTGTAGAGCTGTGGTAAGGGGCTGGAGAATCCTGTCAGTGTATGTGGGTTCACTCGCTGATACAATCCAATCCAGTTACAACATTCATATCATGTAATATCATCTGAATCACATTTGGAATAAATGGGTCCTTTTCAGAGTAGCTGGCAGTGGGGTACCACGTGGTGCGGTGCTGGGTGGGGTACCGCGTGGCGCAGCACCGGGTGGGGTACCATGCGGTGTTGGGTGGGGTACCGCGTGGTGCGGTGCTGGGACCCCAGTTGTTCACCATATACATTAACAATTTAAACAAGGAATTGAATGCCATATCTCCAGATGTGCAGATGACACTGAGCTGGGAGGTAGGGTGTGTCGTGAGGAAGAAGCTGAAGGGGGACTTGGACAGACTGACTGAGTGGACAAATACTTGGCAAATGCACCACAGTGCATTTATGTGAGGTTCTCCACTCTGGTCACAAAGCAGGAATACAGGTTATTGTCTGAATGGGGCTGTTTAGGAAAAGGGGAGGTGCAATGGCACCTGGGTGTCCTGGTGGAACAGTCACTGAGGGTTGGTGAGCAGGGACAAGGGCAGTGAGGAAAGCTAATGGCTCGTTGGTCTCCATAGTGAGAGGGTTGGACTATTGGAGTAAGGAGGGCTTGCTGCAGTTCGACAGGGCCTTGGTCAGGCCACACCTTGAGCCTTTTGTGAAGTTTTGGTCTCCTAGTCTGAGGAAGGACATTCTTGTTCCTGAGGGAGTCCAGCGAAGGTTCCCCAGACTGATTCCTGGGATGGCAGGAATGACATAGGAGGAAAGGCTGGATCGACTGGGCTTGTACTCACTGGGATTTAGTAGAACAAGGGGAGATCACATAGAAACCTATAAAAATCCTGATGGACTGGACAGGCTAGCTGCAGGAAGAATGTTCTGGATGTTGGGGAAGTCCAGAACTAGGGGTCACAGGCTAAGAGTAAGGGGGAAGCCGTCCAGGACTAAGATGAGGAAGAATGTCTTCACTCAGAGAGTTGGGAACCTGGT